>NW_015386170.1:277783-302854 GCF_001527695.2 Protobothrops mucrosquamatus | reverse complement strand
TCTCTCTCTCTCTCTCTCTCTCTCTCTCTCTCTCTCTCTCTCTCTCTCTCTCTCTCTCTCTCTCTCTCTCTCTCTCTCTCATTGTTTAGGAGAAGGACAAAAACACATCTCATTAGACTTTCAGCTGTGAAGCTGATTTTAGTGTGTTTCATGCTGTATACTTTATTTTATTGTTGTAAGCTGTCTTGGATGATTAAATAAGGGATATCCGTTTGTCTGCTTATCACCTCTCCATCTCTCTCTACCTCTATCTCTCTCTCTATCTATCATCATCATCTTTCTCTGTCTGTCTCACTCTCTCTCTCTATCCCCTGTAAGATTTTTAAGTTAGAACATTTGAAAGGATGTTAACATTTATTTAAAGGCTGAAGGAAACAGCATTAAAAAAAAGCTGTTTCCAGGAATGCTTTGTCAGAAGATATAGTCAAGAAATGACTAAATGTAGGGATCTACCAGAAAACCACTAGATGCCAGCAAAGAAATACAAAAATCTCTAATTCATTGCTGTCTACTAATGGTTATCTGTGTTTTGGTGGCCCAGATCTGTTCACTCTATAAGTCAAGCTTGATGTGATGCCAGGATTTCTTTATATATTCTCTATAAAACCTGCTCCAGTTCAGACTATATGATTACAAACAAGATTATGGCTTGGGACATAGGTTTGGGTGACAGTTTATAGGAAGTATATATAACAGAATTGAGTAAGCAGCAGAATTGCCAGGGATTTGAGCCAACTCTAAATCTTTAAAGCCGTTGTGCTGGCCTGGAAATAAGATCCATTAAGCTTGTGAATCATATTTCTGGGTAAGAAAATACAAAATTGTACCATAAGAGGTTATTAGACCTATGTCTAGCTTTGCTTCTCTTTCTAAACGAACAATAGCATATTTACTTTTAAAATACTATATTACTATATATTTCCAGATCATAGTTATGCCTTTCCAGACAAATGACATTGCCAGCCTATTATATGCAAATCAGTTATTTGTATGCAAAATTGGGCTCTTGGAAAATTCAAATAAGCTTACCATCGGCATGTCAAATAAGCAAAAAAAAAAAAGGGAGAGAGAGTAACTGGATTAAAATACTGCAGCCTAACAAGCAGGAAAAGATCAACAGAAACAGAGATAAAATTCCATTTAATTAGTACCCTTTGAAACATCTAAATGGTGTTATATTTTCAAGGAAATCCTAAAGGATCTTTTGTTTCACTGTAAGTTTTGATTTGTATTCCTGCTTTTTAGATCTTGTATATGAAGGGTGCATTTCATCAGATAACTCAATTCTAGGTGACTAAGAGACGATTGTTGTTTTTACTGCTTAATTTGTACTGTTTTATCCCGTAGGGCTGTGCCTGCTTCAAATAAGGCTTGAGGGTAGGGGTGCAAAACATTTCCTTTCTGCTTTTTTTCCTGTTGCTTTAAGAATCCATTTACCTTTATGAGTTTTTTGAGATGTAAATTTACGGTGACCTCCACTTAAGGCAACTGCAGCCCTTACTGACAAAGATACCTAGCCGCTCAGGTGATTTTTATATTTATTGCCTCTGGGGAGATTAAAAACCTGAAGGTGATGTAAACAGTTGCTAAATACTGCTTTCCTAGCTTCAAAGACTATTGTACGATGGTATCTTCTGCAAAATTGGACTAATATATGTAAGTACTTCAGCATAATCACCTATATTCCCTTTTTACCGCATTTTATTAAAGTATTAGTGTACTATAAATGAAATAAAATGCATTTGCATTGGTAATCAGACTTTTATGAGTGGATTCCTTAAAGCAGGAACATCTTTTCTTTCAGGTGCACACAAATGCTTGAAACGTGCCAAGCTGCTTTCTCTCTAACGTTAAAACAAAAAAGTATTGTGCTCATCCAAGGTTCTAAGCCATACTTCTAAATTACATATCCCCAAGTTTTGAAATTACCCTGAAATTAGATCCATAATGATGGATGAATGATTAAGCATTTTTATTTTGTGAAAACCATGTATGTGATCGGGGAAGATTATAAGCACTGTGAGGAAGTCCTTGACTTATGATCACAATTGGGACCACAATTTCTGTGGCTAAGTGAGTTGTCCCTGATTTTATGACCTTTTTGCCACAGCTGTTAAGCAAACCATATAGTTGTTAAATGAATCCAGCCTCCCCCCATTGACTTTGCTTTTGGGAAGCCAGTTGAGAACATCATAAATGGCAGTCACGCGATTCCAACTGTAAATGCACACCAAGTACCCAAATTTTGATCACACAACCACGGTCCTAAGTGCCAGGACAACTGCAAGGAAATTTCTTCAGTGCCGTTGTAACTTAGAATGCTAAATGAATGGTTATAAATTGAGGACTACCTATACATCAACTTTGGCCTAGAATTATCCATGTGCTCCAATCGTGCTATTATTTACTTTGCCTATAAATACTGAGAAGAGGTGGAAAGTTGGGCTTGCATAGTCATTTTCCCCATTTTGAGAAGCCATGGAACTAAATTTATATTCCAGGATTTCTTTAAAATCCTACCTGTGCAATGTGAAGTTGCACTATAATGTTATGCTTGTTAATTAAACGCTCTTTTACTGCTGGCTGACAAGTTGCAATCATGTCAAGTTTCTTTTTTCCAATTTGCACGGAATCATTAGATTCTGCTTTCCTCATTCACAAACCACCAGATACTTTCTTAGGACACCATCTCACCACAGCTTTTGCAATGAGGTAGTTTTTCACACGTTCCTTTTGCTTGAGAATGCCCATAGCACAGATATCTGCATCTTTCATTCACGCTGTAAGGAAAGAGAAGAAGGGAACAACAATGGCTTTCCCCTTCTGGAACATTTTATGCCCCCCCCCAGGTCAGATCTATTCCTACCCTTTTGGCCTTCCAGCTGTGCCAAGTAGCCTGAGGCCCTATTGCAGTGGTTCTCAACCTTTTTAATGCCGCGACCCCAACCGGTCGTAAGTCGAGGACTAAACCGGTCGTAAGTCAAGGACTACCCAACCGGTCGTAAGTCGAGGACTTTCCCTGCCCAGGAGCGCTGCGCATGGGTGGTTCCGCCCCCTGCGCCGGCCGAGGCGTAGCTGGCAAGCGGCAGAGACGGAGCAGGCCAACCACCAGCTGGCCCAGCCCAAGGGAGGTAAGGCACCCGCCAGAAAAGGGAAAAAAAATGGTGGACAAAAAAAATGGCGGACAAAAAAAATGGCGGACAGCCTTGCTTGGCGACCCCCATGAAATGGTCGATCGACCCCAAATGGGTTCCCGACCCACAGGTTGAGAACCACTGCCCTATTGGGATATGGGATAGATAACACCCCCATCTCCTCTCTATGCATACTTTGCTCCCTCCATCTCCATCCTGCTTAGTTTTAGTTTAATTGAATCTTTAAATTTAAGATATTTATTTACTGTTTTATTGTTTTAGTCTGTATTTTATTCAATGTCTGTAAGCCACCAAGAGTTGCCTTTGGTGACATGGGCAACATACAAATTTGATAGATAAATAATGATAGATAGATAGATAGATAGATAGATAGACAGACAGACAGACAGACAGACAGACAGACAGACAGACAGACAGACAGACAGACAGACAGACAGACAGACAGACAGACAGACAGACAGACAGACAGACAGACAACTAACACCCAGGTGGATAGACTCAGTTATAGCTGTGATGAGTGCACTGTTGGAAAACCTGAAAGACCAAGTCATTATGCAGAAAAACTAAGAGTCAACAATGATTTGATGACATAATCAATCAATCAATCAATAAGACATTCTGTTCCCTCCTCTTCCCACCTCTTCTCTAGTCATCACAGAATAGGACTATCAAAATCTGGACAATCGCTAGATGAAAGTAAAAAAAATCAGGTTTCTTTTAAAGGTAAAGGTTTCCTCTGTCCAGTCATGTCCAACTCTAGGGGACAGTTCTCGCCTCTGTTTCTTAGCCAAGGGAGCCAAGTGTTGCCCAAAGACACTTCTGTGGTTATACGGCCAGCATGAATATATTCTGAGGAGCATTGAACACTGTTACCTTCCCACCAAAGTGGTACCTATTTGCTTGCTTTCAAACTGCTAAGTGGGCAAGAGCTGGGGCAGGAACAGGCCTTGAACCCGTGCTGTCTGCTGTCTTTAACTACTGAGCCATCACATCCCCTTAGGTTTCTTTTAGCTGCCAGCTAATGATCAGCTTAGTCTTAGATCTTGTAGTTCTACAACAGGAAAAAAAATATTTCCTAGGCCCAAAAAGCATAATAATCTCTGTAGGGTAGCTTCAACTGGTCAGAATTTTAGCAGACTTGCTCCTGCAGAGAGGTAAGAGGGCATTGATTACTTCCACAGCTTCTCCCCAAGTGATTGTTGGTGTTTCATGCTGGTGGGGCTGTTTAGGATTCACTTTTAACAACACGGGACAATTTACTCAGAAGTAAACAAATTGATTATCAAATTGATTAACACAGAAGTGTTCCCAACCAGTACAAAATTATCCCATTCTACAGCCATTCCTTATACTGTACACTGTGTATAGAAGGCACAATCTCACTAATGTAAATTATTTCAGTAAAATAGATAATGTTATTTCAGGCATACTTTATATGTCTCTTAATTTTCAGTAGAATTACGGTAGAGGGCTCTTGCAAATAGAATAGGATTGTATGCCTTAGGAGACTGAAAGGAACATGGTTGGATTCGGGTGGCTGGATTCATTTACAGTGACGACATTCAGTGTTGGGATAGAGCAGGGGTGTCAAACTGGTGGCCCATTGGCCGGATGCATCACACACAGGCCAGGCCCACCCCAGCTCTGCAAAGGGAAAAAACGTCCTGATATGCCACAATATGTCACATTACACGATTGAGTTTGACACCCATGGGATAGAGCAGTGATGCCGAACCTTTTAGAGACTGAGTGCCCAAAAACTGCCTCGCCCCCATCCTGTCCTGGCTTTGCCCCTGTTCCACCCACCACTGTCCCAGCCACCCGCCCCCCGCCCACCCACAGGGCCACCCACCGCAGATCGCCATGGCAGCCATGCCTTCCACCTCCGCCCTGCAGCATGAACTGTGCATGATGGGATGCGAGGGCGGAGTCTTGTCCCTGCTGTCCAGCTGCCATGTCCTTGGCTGTGCTGCTCCGTGTGGGCTGCCCTTGGGACTGGTGATGAGGGGGCCGTGGGGGGAGGTGGGGCTGGGGCGACAGCGCACATGCCCACGCATGCCATAGGTTCGCCACCACTGGGATAGAGTGTCAAGGAGAAGATCTACCTCTGTGGTCACTAGCAGTAGTCAAAAACAATTTGATGGCACATCATCAATCAGTTGGATTAAGCAAAGAGGGTCTTCTATTTGTTTTACTAATTCTCTTTGTTAGTTTCTAGTTATTGCTTGGATTTTTGCAGCCAGTTCTGCTATCACACTTGGAATGCTGCATTCAGTTCTGGTCACCACAATATAAAAAAGATGTTGAGACTCTGGAAACAGTGCAGAGAAGATCAACAAAGATGATTAGTGGGCTGGAGGCTAAAACATGTGAGGTTGCAGGAATTGGATATATCTAGTTTAATGAAGAGGCGTGAGTAGGGGTGAAGGATAGCAGTGTTCCAATATATGAGGAGCTACTACAAAGACAAGGGAGTCAAATTATTCTTCAAAACACCGGAAGGCAAGACAAGAAACAATGGATGGAAACTAACCAAGAAGAGAAGCAACCTAGAACTAAGGAGAAATTTCCTCACGGTGATAGCAATTAACTAGTGGAATGGTTTGCCTTCGGAAGTTGTGGGTGCTCCATCACTGGAGGTTTTCAAAAAGAGACTGGAAGCCATTTGTCTGAAATGGTATAAGGTCTCCTGTTCGAACAGGGGTTTGGACTAGAAGACCTTCAAGGTCCCTTCCAATTCTGTTATTCTATTCTATGTTCCATATTCTATCCCCATAATTCTCCCACATTGTGGAATAGGAGGTTGGCCTCATCATTCCTGAGCTGGTCTCTTAAGAAGGTCTCTTAAGACCTGATTATGCCAGCAGGCCTGGGACCCCAAGGGATGGGCAAATTATTGATATTCCTCCATCTGTAGGGAAGAGTAGGGACTTTATTTTTCTTTTCACTTCTTTAAAATTTAATGAAGATCCTAGCCCTCTCCAGATTTATTCTAACTCCGGGCTTCATTAATGTGAATCACTGAATATCTATAAGGAGTTATCTCTTCCCTATTTTCTCACAAACATTCAGATGTGTGATAGGTGTTGAATTACACATCTGATACAAAAACTGGCAGCTGTGCCTTTTTACATATTCTGACAAGGTCTACTTGCTCAATCTAAGTATATTCCCAGCGTGGGGAGGAAGGGGGATAAGCATTGTACCACATAATAATCATTCAATATTATATATGTGTGTGTGTGTGTGTACGCGCGTGCGTGCCTAGTGTTCATTTTGAACTTGAAAACAGATATGGAATATACAAGATAACAACAAAGTAACACCGCCTCGACAGAACCACTGGGAAATTGGAAATAATCACAGATCACTTTAGTATTATCCTGCTTGACATAACAGAGAGATTCTACCTCTCAGCAAGTAAAAGTGAAAACTTTGTGGAGAGGGAAATGAAACATCCAGTTCATTGAAATATAATATTTAAAATAAGAGTATTATTAATTTCTCTTTTACCTCCTTATGATATTCTTTTTTTTTACTTTATGATGATAAGCAACAGAGTTATATCCCAGAAGACAAACTCAGGATCCAAAAAGATCTTGACGAACTTGAACAATGGGCCCTATCCAACAAAATGAGTTTCAATGTGGAGAAAAGCAAAGTTTTACATTTAGGCAGAAAAAACCAAAGGTATAAATACAGATTGGGCGAGACCTGGCTTAAAAACAGTAATTGTGAGAGGGACCTTGGAGTCCTAGTGGATGATTTATTTATTTATTTATTTATTTATTACATTTATATCCCACCCTTCTCCTTGCGGACTCAGGGCGGCTAACAATTGGATAAAATACAGACATATTATACACCTATTAAAATTGATTAAAAAGAAATATTTAAACTCATCAGATTAAAAGTAATTAAAACCCCTTTAAAATCCCTTAGGCCAGTCCCGCAAGTTGGAACAACCACGTCTTGAGGGCGCGGCGGAAGGAAGGGAGATCAGGGATCACCCTGATCTCTGGGGGCAGTTCGTTCCAGAGGGTGGGATGATCACTTGACCATGAGCCAGCAGTGTGCAGCAGCAGCCAAAAAAGCTAATACAATAAACAGAGGCATAGAATCAAATTCACCTGAGGTATTAGTACCACTTTATAAAACCCTAGTAAGACCACACCTGGAATACTGCAACCAATTTTGGTCACTATATCACAAAAAAAATGTTGAGAGTTTGGAAAAAAAAATCAGAGAAGAGCAACTAAGACGATCAAAGGCCTGGAGACTAAAACATATGAAGAATGGCTGCAAGACTTGGGTTTGGCTAGTTTAAAGAAAAGAAGAAACAGGGGCAACATGATGGCAGTATTCCAGTATTTGAGGGGCTGCCACAAAGACGAGGGGGTCACGTTATTCTCCAAAGCACCAGAGGGCAGGACAAGAAACAATGGTTGGAAACTGAACAAAGAGACAAGCAACCTAGAATTAAGGAGAAACTTCCTGACACTGAAGATAATTAACCAGTGGAATAGCATGCCTCCAGAAATCATGGGCGCTCCATTGCTGGAGATTTTTAAGAAGATTCTGGACAGCAACTTGTCTAAGATGGTTTAGGTTCTCCTGCTTAAGTGGGGGGCTGGACTAGAAGACCTCCAAGGTCCCTTCCAACTCCATTCTATTCTATTCTATTCTATTCTATTCTATTCTATTCTATTCTATTCTATTCCCCTTTCCCTGCTCCCTCCCCAACTATATAATGGGAAAACAAAATTCCATTTTTCCAAATCTAGCTTCAAATTCAGGCACCTAATCTGACCAGAGTACTTACAGAGCAATCACTACCAACTCTGAAGTTATGCCCTTGCACTGGACAAGGTTGCTTTCTGCACATTCTAATTTATATATTTTCCAGAGAAGATGTCAGGGGGTTTGTTTGTTTGTTTGTTTGTTTGTTTGTTTGTTTGTTTATTTATTTATTTATTTATTTATTTATTTCCTAGTGTTTTCCCACAAGTGCAGAAAGGAACCTCCCCCAGCTCTGCTGCATGTTGGTTGCAACAGGAATTAACTGACCGGCTTGTCTCCTGATTCTGACATCATGGGCAGAGAGAGAGAGAGAGAGAATGATTGGTTCAAAGACATACTATTGGCTTTCACACCTAAGATGGGACTAGAATTCACCATCTCCTGTTTTGTAGCCTGGTCCTTAAGCACTAAAACCAAACTGCTTCTTCTCCAGAGAAGAAATCAGTGGTCAAAGAAAATGGATCTAGTCATTCTAGTAGCTGGGAAGCTTTTACTGTCTAAGAACGTGGATCACCATAAGAACCAGACTTTACAGTGCCTAGGGCAGGGGTAGGCAACCTTGGCTCTTTTATGACTCTTTTATGGCTGGCTCAGGAATTCTGGGAGTTGAAGTCCACGAGTCATAAAAGAGCCAAGGTTGCCTATCCCTGGCCTAGGGTGATTAAACGGTGGATCCTCATGTCTATGCAAGATTCCTTAGAAGCTGGCATCCAAGAGAGATGCTAAATACGTTATCAGAGTTACAAGGTAAAGGGGGCATGCAAGCAAACCAGTGGGTTCCTTGGTGCTCTCTGAGTTTGGTTGTTTGCTTGCAGAAGTTTTGTATCCCAACTTAGTAGCACCAAGAGCTCCACAGTTCACTGCTAAATTACATCTATTCTCTCTTGCTGAAGCCACCAATAATACATGAGAACAGGAAACAGCTTTACCTAGGGACTAAGTAGATTGCAGAACAATCAAGAATGGTTGCAGTTTGAGCAACTGAGAAAATAATAGACAGTAATAACAAGACCGGAAGGTGAATGTAAATCTGAAAAAAAGGGCTTTGATAAATTAGATTATTTAACTGTACTAACGGGACCCACTGTGTTCCTGTCCTTAAATTAAAAAGTCAGCATAAAGGATATATCAAATCCCAGGTGCTAATTGCAGACTTACTGGATTAGAACCAAAGATAATTAATTGCTAGATTTTAATATCTGTGGAACTAAATGGATGAGATTTCCCATGCAATGGCTTTGAGGTCCAGAAGAATAGGGGTTGTTTTGTAACAGGCAGGAGAACCCCAGAGACCAAATTCATTTAAACTATCTGTACTTGAAAAACAAGAAAAACTTAAGCAAATAGTCGGGGACTTGGATGACGAATGCTAATGCCTGGGTATTGCATTAACTCAAGGGCTTTTCTTAGTGACAGGGGAGGTAGTGGGGGGAATTTCACTGCTAAAAGATGGAAATGTTTATTCAACCTTTGCAAATATTTAAGGAGAGTCAGTTCTAGCAGGTCAGCAGTACAGCAAGTGGTCTCATTAAAATGCTTATCACTGTTACTGCAAAACAGGGTATTCCTCAGGGTTTGGTCAGAGGTCCACTTTTATTTACTTTTATATACTTCCTTGTTAGGTCCTTTGATTTCTTCCTTCCTTTTAACAATCATATTTATGCCAATGCTATTGAAGCATTATTTTCTAGCATAGTCTTGGATAATGCAGTCTGTGGTCTTCTTCTTCTTCAGTTGCTTTACTTACATCCCCAGTTAGATGTGTTCCTACTCCCTGAAATTAAATTTGGGGAAGACTGAATTTATAGTTTTTCCTCCTGATTGTCTCTTCTTGCTTCCTTTGCTTTTCAAGACTGACATTTTCTGGCAGCTTTTGTGGCATGAAATTGGGGGGTTCTTATCCATATGCCACTTTCTTGAAGCTGTTTCACTGACAAAACGTAAAGGGCTTGTGATTTTAACCTTTTGAATATCTGGAGAATATTCACTTCTTATTACTGAAATGGCATAGTGTAGTTTTCTGGCAGGTGTTCCTGCTTCCTAGTTCAGATCTAGAATGAGATGGTCCTAGTAGACCCCTTCTTCTTCTTCTTCTTTTCATCAGTCTTATATTGGCTGGCCGTTTTACTACTGCTAACCTTTGCATAGTGCAGTGATGGCGAACCTTTTAGAGACCCGAGCGTCCAAATTGCAACCCAAAACCCACTTATGTATCGCCGAGTGCTGGGTGGGCATGGCCCACGGGGTGGGTGTGGCCCACTGGGTGGGTGTGGCCCATTGGGTGGGCGTGACTGCGGTGGTTATGGCAGACGGTGGGCGTAGCTGGGATGGGCATGGCCACCTCAATGTTGCTCGTGGGAAGGAACTATTTGCAATCTGCCAGCTTCTCCATAAAGTCACTTCCTCCGCCGCTGTGTGGGACTAAAAATAAAGTTCAATCAATCAATTCCAACTTTGTGAGATCTTTTTTTTTCCTGCGAGAAGTTGAAATTGATTGATTGATTAAACTTTTTTTTTCTTTGCACACAGTGGTGGAGGCCCAAAGCGAAAAGGTTTTATAAAACCCAGCTTAAAAAGCCACTTGCCTGGGGAGATTTTGATGCAGGTTGCTCATGGACGGGACTGAAGGCCTAGGACTGGGGCGATGACACATGTGTCCAGAGAGAGGGGTTTGTGTGCTGCCAGTGGCACGCATGCCATAGGTTCGCCACATAGTGCCTAGCAAAACCCATGGTTATTTGAATAATTTGATTACAAGCCTTATTTCTTTATACTCGGCTTTTTTTTTTTCACAACCAGTCGCCTCCCATTTCAGTTTTTCTCATCTGCCATTACTGCCGTCTGGAATTGACTTCTCTTTCAACTACATTGGGAGGATGAGCTCCTGAGTTTTTTTAAAAAAAAAGTCATTAAAAGACTCTTCTTTTTTCCCCCTCAAGACTATTATGAAGCTGGAAACTTTTCAGTGGCAATTGATGTACTGTTTGAAGTGATGGATAGCTCCTGCCTTTTAGGATAAAGCTTCAACAGTAAATGAACAAGCAGTAAAAAAAAAATATGACTCAGACTAGCACTTGGAAGAGCAGCCATGAAATCCTTGGAAAGATGCTGTGATGTGTCTTTACCTACAAAGATCAGAATTGTGCATGTCTTGGTAAGATCACACTTGGAATATTGCATCCAGTTTTGGTCACCACGGTATAAAAAAGATGTTGAAATTCTAGAAAGAATGCAGAGAAGAGAAACAAAGATGATTAGGGGACTGGAGGCTAAAACATATAAGGAACAGTTGCTGGAATTGTGCATGTCTAGTTCAATGAAATGAAGGACTAGGGGTCCTAGACATGATAGCAGTATTCCAATATCTAAGGGCAGCCACAAAAAAGAGAGCGTCAACTTAACTCTCCAAAGCGCCTGAAGGCAGGACAAGAAGCAACGGATGGAAACTAATCAAGGAGAGAACCAACCTAGAACTAAGGAGAAATTTCCTGACAGTGAGAACAGTTAATAAGTGGAACAACCTGCCTCCAGAAGCTGTGAATGCTCCAACAGTGGAAGTTTTTAAGAAGAGATTGGACAACCATTTGTCTGAAATGGTATAGAGCATGGGTGTCAACCTCGATTGTGTCACGTGACATATTGTGATGTATCACAACGTTTTTTGCCTTTGTGGAGCTGGGTGGGCATGGCCTGCACATAAGGCATCCAGCCCATGGGCCACTAGTTTGGCACCCCTGGTATAGAGTTTCCTGCTTGAGCAGAGAGTTGGACTAGAAGACCTCCAAGGTCCCTCTGTTATTCTGTATTCTGTGTGACACTCTAGAATAGTGAAAGTTGGACTTGAAGGAAGCTAGATAGGAAAAGCATTGATACTTTAATGTTGGAGAAGACTCCTGTGAATATGATAGAAAACAAATCAATTACCAAACAATCAATCCAGGATTCTCTTTTGAGTCACAAGTGATATGGCTCAAATTATTCTCTTTTGGACACATTATGCAAAGTTCTAATCCTGGGGAAAGTGCATTCCATAATTTTCTAACTGTGCTGGGAAAGGTGGAAGGAAAGAGTAGAAAAGGACAACCAGCAGCAAAATGGAGAGACTCAGTTACAATGGTGATAACCACACTGTTTTAGAAGGCCTGAAGGACCAGGATAGGGACAGATCATCATGGAGAGAATCTATCTGTCAAGGTTTCAGTTGAAGAACCTAATGAAGTAAGTACACGGGAGACATTGTGATCTCTAATGCAATCTTTATTGGGCATAGCATACCGGCACCAAAGAATGGAAAACCAGCTCTGACAATATGGCGGGAAAAAGATAATTAAAAGAGTAAAACTTTCCCTCCCCTTTCTGACATTTCACATTGTCCAATTAGTCTTCAAGTACTTTTTATGAGAAGAAACCCTCTGTTCGCTACAACACTAGTCCAGTGATCTTGGTTCTCACAGTGATAGAAACCACGTGTGTATTCCAAACCTTCCCCTCCTCCCTTGCAACTGTAAGCAAGCTAGAAACAGCATGGCAGTCCTAATGCAATAAGTCTTCATAGCTTGACATTATCCATGTGGTGGTTAACAAAATGAAATAAAAACACTACTGCTTTTATTGTTGAACTTCCACTGTCTCTATTCAATAAACAGGCTAGCTATTTTCTATATTGATTCTTTCCCGAGTCTGTGCTATTGAATTTTTTTTATCCTCTATATTGTCCTGTTATGTGTTCCTTTATTATAGCTTATATCCCAGTTGGCTGTGGTGGGATTCAAATATGTGAACAACTGGTTCTCTGTGTGGATGCCACTTCCGGAAGTCCATTCTGGGCCTGGGCAACAAAAAATTAGCTGCTGGTTCTGCCAAACAGGTACGAACTGGCTGAATCCCACCACTGCAGGTTGGTATTATTTCAAAATAGTAAACAAAGATAAATCATTGTGAATAAGGTAGACAGATACAGTTTTATCTAAGGCCAAGTCATGACCTTTTGACACAAGATATATTTGACCTGAGGACTCCTTGTTCTCAGTTACGCCATTTGGCTATTATGAAACACCTATTCAAGTTAATTTTCTGATTGCAGATCTGTTTATTCTTCTCTCTAATTCCGTTCAGGATTGGAAAGAAAAGATCAGGTACAATAAATGTTGGACAATGAAGAACTCTATTGTTAGTTGGTTGATTTTTTCTTTATTAAACTTAAAGCCCAGCTTTTGTTTAGCAGCTTAAGGCAACATACATATTGGTCCATCCTTCTATTGTCCCCTTTGAGATAAATTGGATTGAAAAAGAATGAGTGGCCTAACCATCTTCTGCAGCTAAAAATGGCTTAGAACCAAGGTCTCCCCTATTCCTAAGTTTTACTTTAACCACTATATTTCACTGGACAGGCTATCTTGATACTAAGGTAACTGAAAGTAATCCAGTTCATAAGTCTCTACCTTACTTTTAACTCACCAGTCTCTCTTTCACTATCTCAGACTAAGAATCTGAAAGGTCCTTTGAGAAGGCAAAATGACAGAATAAGAGAAGAATCTTATAGACAGAAAATGAAGGACTGTTATCAAGAGACAAAAGCAATGGTGGGATTCAAATATGTGAACAACCGGTTCTCTGTGTGGATGCTGCTTCCGGAAGTCCATTCTGGGCCTTGGCAACAAAAAATTAGCTACCGGTTCTGCCGAAGTGGTGCGAATCCGCTGAATCCCACCACTGGACAAAAGGGCAACTCTAAAGAGATCTAAATTGATTCTATCCTTCTCAGCCGTCATAGTAAAAGACTACCTCACAGGGCTGTTGCACAGATGCATCAAGTTACTATATGATCTATGGCACAACATCTGCAGAAATGGTAAAAAATGAACTCTATGTGTTCAGTTCTGCAAATATGGATGTGTTCAGTTTTAATCTGCAATCATTCTTCTAGTATGTGTGTTGTTGCTCCATCCTGGATGGCATATATATAAGAGATATATTTGAGCACCTGTTTATGGTGCTTACGTATTTCATTTCCTCTTATTTATGACCTACAGCTAACATCAGGAAATGGATTTTGGTATGGACTGTGAAGTTAACATACAATAGTTACTATAATTACCTTTTCAACAACTAATCATTGTGAACTTAAATTATTTTATTCTTCCTAGCATATTCAAGGTGGAAACTAAGCAACATATCTATTTCTTTAGATTACATGTCAAGAGAATGAGATGTTAGGTTATTGGAAAATTAGTTCATAGAAAAATGACTTCAGCATCAACACTGGGTTTCCTTTTGTTCTACTGAAAGGGTATTTTTTCCCCTAAGCCACAAAATATTTTCTTGTGTCCTGTTCATATTGTAGAGCAGCAATTCTTAAAGTGTTGTCTTCTTAAAGTCTTTCTAGGGATGCACAAAATCAAATAAATATTGTAAAATTCTTCATTTTAATTCCTACTACAGTAAATATCTCTAGATATACCTCATCTTAATCAAAGCTGTTTGGGATCCTCAATCTTTAAAGTATATATACTGTATATATACTTTAAAGAGCAACAGGCAGATAAATGGAATGGAAGAGAGGGGAACAGCAGCGAAAGGGCACCTGGGATATTGGATCCGGACCCTTGGCCCAAAGTGAGTGCGGGGGAGCGGCTAGAAGGCATACCAATGGCAACAACACCAGGAAGGAGAAGATGGACAAGGAGGGGAGGGAGAGAAGTTGTGGAACTGGAGTGCAAACAAGGGGAGGCGGGACAGTTAAGGCAATTACGGTCAGTCAGAACGAATGGCCCTATCACACGGTCAATGAGTAAGAAACTAGGTTATCAAGGCTTA
The DNA here is from genome assembly GCF_001527695.2 of Protobothrops mucrosquamatus. Classification (NCBI taxonomy): domain Eukaryota; kingdom Metazoa; phylum Chordata; class Lepidosauria; order Squamata; family Viperidae; genus Protobothrops; species Protobothrops mucrosquamatus. Next base: position 288,083 of record NW_015386170.1, on the reverse strand, counting down.
TAAGAGATCTCTCCACCCCCATCACTTCACTCTGAAGACGCTGACAGTGGATCAGCGAAAGCTAAGTTTGTTTTAGTATTGTAAATAGTTGCTTTTATTGTTTTAAATTTTTTAACAATAAACAGCTGATTTATATTCCTCCCGGAATTCGAAGATTGTGTATTATTGAATATGTATGCATGTATATTGTATATAATATGTTTAAATGTGTGTTGTGTATGTGTACACTTTGAGAGCAAGAAACTAAATTTAATTTTTAATGTGTGCTGTTGTGCCCATAGTAAAAAATGACAATAAAGGTTATCTAATCTAAATCTAAAGAATGTATGAGGTTCTGAGACAAAAATATTTGCGAACCATTGTAAAGTCTATTCAGATGGGCAGGATAAATCCTCTCCTATTACAGGGAGTCCTTGACTTACAACCACAATGGAGCTCCAAATTTCCTTTGCTGGGCAAGACAGGTAAGACAGTTGTTAAGTGCATTTTGCCCCATTTTACAACCTTTCTTGCTGCAGTTATTAAGTGAATCACTGCAGCTGTTAAGTTAATAACATAGTCATTAAGTGAATCTAGGTTCTCCATTGACTTTGCTTGTCAGAAACTCACAAAAGGTGATCACATGACCCTGGGACACTGCAACCGTCATAAATATGAGTCAGTTGCCAATCGTCTGAATTTTGATCACATAATTATGGGAATGCTGCAATGGTTGTGTGAAAAATGGTCATAAGTCACTTTTATCAATGCTGTTGTAACTTCAAACAATCACTAAAGAAATTGTTGTAAGTCGAGGACTATCTGCATTAAACCATATTTCAAATTAAATCTGTTTGCAACACTTAAGCACGGTGTAGAATATTCCGTAATTTACCAAAGTTATGTTTGGTGACACAAAGTTGTCATCTAAGTGATCCATCACATTTTTTTAAAAAATGTCTCCATTTCATGAAAGGCTTCTATTAAGGTACACTTTGTAAATTTGAAATGACAAAAATGTGGGGTCCAGATAATTCACCGCATTTTCTTATTTTTTATAGTTTATCTTTTATGCATTCTTTTTTTTTTTTCCTTCTAAAGACGAAAAGAGACAGTTTGGTGTAATGGTTAAGGTACTGGCCTAGAAACTGGCAAGCCTCGAGTTCGAGTCTTCCCTTAGGCATAAAAACTGCCTGGGTGATTTTGGGGGCAGTTACTCTTTCTCTCGGCCCAACCCACCTCACAGGGTTCTTGTGAGGAACACAGAAAGTAGGACAGAAATCTAAACAATAAATAAAAAGGGGATTTCAGCTGAAATCCAAAACAACTCAATGGCCCAAATTGCCTTTTATTCTCCTGAAAGTGGACAAATACAACATTTGCTGGCTACAGTAGGAAATGGTAAATGGATTCGTATAAATTGGCGAATGACATCCTGCCCTTTCCTGCATCAGTTTTGCCTTTCATAATTATTTCAGTTTCTGTCCCTTTGAACTCCTCTCCAGTTTACTTCATCAGTCACCAAGGAAACAGAGACCTGGAAACCAAGCAGAAAATGTGCTGTTGGGGCAAGCAAAGTTGGCTTGTACAATAAGCACCTAATGGAAAATCAGGAGTATATTTTACCAGCCCTATGTTAAAAGCCAATCATTTTGTACCCGAGATAGCTTTAATTTCAGCTTACAACATTTTCAGCTCAGAAAAGTAAACTTCCTAGACTTCTGCTACACTGATCCTAAAACTAGAAGAAAATGAGTCTATATTCTTTCTCTATTTATGTATGCTCCCTTCCTTGCATTTAAGACTATGGTAGTAGACTTCATATTTATTCTGATTTCTCAACTCCTTGTTAGCATGCTCTCACTTCCGGTATATATTTTCTTGAAGTTGGTTCCAGGAGACTAAACCATCTCCCCTGAAGATCCTGTTTTCAGCTCAGAGGGAAGATTAACTGTGACACTGCAAGGATCATTGGCTAGTAAGGCAACCATTGGAATGAGGCACAGCCTGGAACTGTCTCTCACGAAACTCTCCTGGGGTAAATTGAAATAACCAACAAACGAAAGCAATGCATAGCATCCTCCTCCATAAAACCTGAACAGGTTTTATTCAAACTGAGAGCATGCTGGAACAATCCTGTACAAGACTAATTGGCAGAAGTCCCTGTGAGCCCACAAAGACCTCTTCCCAAGTAAATAGGCTCATAAATCACAAAAATGAATCTGCTAAGCAAAACAAGTAAACAAACTTTATGTGCTTCTGCAAGAGCTTACGTTATGAAAACACAACTCCCTTTGGTTAATTTCACGCATCTTTCTGTAAAGAAAATTATGATCCATTTCTCTACAACTTGACTGTCAGCCTAATATTAAGCCACTTTTGTTTAGAGGAGACAGCAACGGTAATGTACTACATCCGAAAACATGAACAGTGTCAGCATTACCCCCAGCTAGAACATTTAGCAAGGATAAAACTTTGCATGCAACTTTTCAAACCTCGTGTATGCAAGTACAAATAACAAGGCATATACAGACACATACAAAAAGAGGAGGAAGTGAGATCCAGATTTAAACAACATGCTTACTGCTGCCTTATACTGTCCTAAACCCAAATATAAAGTTATTCTAGAATTATTGTTAACATTTTTGAGCCTAAAACTACTACAGGTACAATACTAGAAACTTTTTAAAAGAGCAGCTTCAAAGAAATAGCAATTCATACTGCAAAAAAGAAAACAAGCATAGCTTTAGTAAGTTTATGTTACTGTTTTTCTAATCTATTTTTCAAAAACAGATATACACTTTAAAAATTAGAGAGATTGTAGGGGAACTCATAACTAAATCTGCCTGATGGGAAAAAAAACCCTGTTTCATTAAAAAGATAGGTGAGGAATTTTTCTTGAGAACCAGAGATTCTACACACTCACAAGATATATACCTGCAGTGTATTCTACCCATTTATAATCTATTTTATATACTGAGGGTAAAATCTTGGCATAGATCTTTTAGACAGAGCCAGTGTGGTTGAACTGGCCATGATGCTATTCTAGGATCAAAGAGCCTCAAGTTTAGGTCCACCTAAAGCAGACAAGCTTACTGTGTAACTTTGAGCCACTCATCCTTTCAACCCTATCTACCTAATTCCGGTAGGTTTGTTGTGTAGGATGAAGGAAAACCTCTGTGCAAATGTCTTTTAAAGAAACATAACATAAACATAAACAACAACAACAACAAAAAAGATATGCAAACATTTAAAGAGATCAATAAAGGAGAATATTTGTTGCTCAGGGTTGAAATGAGGGGTCCTTGGTCAGTGGTGGGATTCAAATATGTGAACAACCAGTTCTCTGTGTGGATGCCGCTTCCAGAAGTCCGTTCTGGGCCTGGGCAATAAAAAATTAGCTACCACTTCTGCTGAACAGGTGCAAACTGGCTGAATCCCACCACTGTCCTTGGTGCTCTCTGAGCTTTGTTGTTTTATTGCAGAGATTTCATTACCCAAACTAGGTAATATCATCCGTGCTAGTCAACTGATGATGTTACCTAGTTTGGGTAATGAAACGTCTGCAAGAAAACAACCAAGTTCAGAAAACACTAAGGACCCCTCATTTGAAGAGATGCTTAGGCAGATCTGGAACCCAGGTATGTTCTATGTTTTTGCCTGCTTTCATGGGATGTTGTTAATTAAGCTTTAATTGCTCTCACAACTGAATTTTTTCTTGTCTTGATTAGTTACTGTTGGCAGAAAGGTGATATATAAAACCTCAATTTCCACCATATTATTACTCTACAATACAATCAAACTGAATTGTGTGAGAAATATAATGCCTAGATGCTGGGGAGAGAAGGGAAGGGGCAAAATATGGCAAAAGATCAAACAAGTATCATAACAACTGAAACTTAGCTTTGCCCATGGTATATGATGTCATGATATAAATACAAAAGGACAGCAACTGCATCATACTGTCAAACCATACATTTTGGAGTCATTGTGGTTAAAAATAAATGTCTATATAAAATACATTTATTCTTCCAAATGTAGCAGTGTGAGACATTTAACATTTCTATATTATAGTACATAATTAATTTTTATTTATTAAATTTATACGCTGCCCATCTCATTAATAAGGCAACTCACTGAGAAGGTGACAGAAAAAACTTTTCCCATGGCTTTTCATAATTCCCATGAACTGGACAGAAAACTTGTTGTCACCAGAAAGCTGAATAACAAGTACCATAACACTATTTTGTTGCAGAACAGCTTCATATATCAATTTTAATTTTTTTCAAGTTTTTCAGAGACCAATATTAACATATCTATTATTGGAATTAAAGCCTCGGTGAGCCTGAAAAGTAAATAAAAATCTGTATTACTGATTGAGTCAAAGTGACAAGCCACCTTTTACTGAATATTTCACCTCTCTGAGAAAAAAAAGTTAAAGTGTAACATGCAAACACTGAAACTAATTAAATTTGTCCTTTTTGAGCTATTGTAGTAGTCGACCCCCAGAGATCTTTATTATTCTAACAATTCCCTATGACAAGGTAAGCAAGTATGAATAGAAATCCACATGTTATTACAAGTCCCATTAAATGTTCTAAAGGATGACAATTAACAAAGAACAACAGCTGCCTATTTTCCATATGGCAACACATATCCCAAGGGGGGAGGAAAAAATCAAGAAATTTCCTGCATACTTCTTATCAACTCTGTAATTAGCAATGACACAACTTGCTAAAAATGAGAGAACTTGCTAAAATTATATTATTATAGAAAGCATCTTGCTTCTAATAATACAAAATGTGATATGAGTAGGATAAGAGAGATTTGCATTTGCTTCCCTAAGGAAGTGACTTACCCCGTCTAAAGATAAATCTTTTCAACCAAGATTTGGTTCTTAAACTCAATTAAATCCACAAGAAATGTACAAAACATTCCATCCCAGAAAGTATTGCTCTTTTTACTAAAACTTAATCACTTCCCACAAAATTCTTCAAACATTTTGGCTCAGGTGGCATCTCCAAATCTGTGTCTAAATATTAATTGAAGAAAAATTTGGTGGCAAATAGAGATGAACCACACATTTTGATCATCAGCTTCACATCTTGGTTACAAAATACCATCAGAAGCTCCTTTTTGGCAATTATGGGAATTGATTTTGCTCATTACTTTTAGTTAGGTTGCTTCTACTCCCCTTGAAAGATCAGAATACAGTCAGGAAACATAGTTCTTATTTGGATTGGCTTTAGACAAATCATATTGTTAAACCTCATTGGCTACTTAGCATCAATATAAAGCCAATTCAGGCTGAATACAGGAAATGTTGCTTCAATTGACTTTGGCTTTAAGAAAATAAAGCGAAGCAAAGATAGCATGAATTAGATCAGGGGTGTCAAATTGCTGGCCCACAGGCTGGACGCATCATCCAGAAGCCGTGCCCACCCCATTGCCGGCAATGGCAAAATCGTCCCGATACGTTGCGTGACGTCACATGACGCCATGAGTTGGACATGTCTGAATTAGATTTACAGGTACAAGTAGTCCACGAATTACAACCATTCATTTAGCAATCATTCAGAATTACAATGGACACTGGAAAAAAAATGACTTACAACCAGTTCTCACACTTGCAATTGCTGCTGTGTCCCAATGGTCACGTAATCAAAATTTGGGTGCTTGGCAGATTGCATGTATTTATGACAGCTGCAGCCTCCTGGGGGGTCACATGATATCGCTCTGCAACTTTCCCAGCTGGCCTCCAATAAGCAAAGTCAATAGGGGAAGTTGGGTTTGCTTAACAATCATGTGATTCACTTAACAACTGAAACAATCCACTTAATAACTGTGGCAAAAAGCTATATAACTCACTTAGCAACAGAAATTCCAGTCCCACTTGTGATTGCAAGTTGAGGACTATCTACACTGCAAAGAAAGTCCCACTCTAATACTCCTACTCAGAGAAAAAGTTCAGCTGGAATCTTGCTTAACTCTCCCGGCAATAGAGGGATGTTTTATCACTCCTCACCATCAATAAATTCTGCTCTTCTTACCATCGTCATTTTTATTTCCTGCTGTAGAATTGATATACAGTAAGTATCTCCAAATTTGTCCTGAAACTTGACTTTTGGCAACATGCAGTAGTGTATGTGGTACACTATTAAATCTCTGAACAAGCTGTGGATGCTTCATTCTGCGGGATCTACCTAATTCTCCTCTATTTTAAAATTTCAGGATTAGAATGTTGGTTTCTAAACATATGTTCCTATAGAGCAGGGGTGAGGAACGATGGCCCTTTTATGACTGGTGGACTTAAACTCCCAGAATTCCTGAGCCAGCCATGCTGGCTTAGGAATTCTGGGAGTTGAAGTTCACCAGTCATGAAGGGGACATTGTTCCCTACTTGTGCTATAGAGCAGTGGTTCTCAACCTGTGGGTCGGGACCCCATTTGGGGTCGATCAACCATTTCATGGGGGTCGCCAAGCAAGGCTGTCCGCCATTTTTTTTGTCCGCCATTTTTTTACCCCTTTTCCGGCGGGTGCCTTACCTCCCTTGGGCTGGGCCAGCTGGTAGTCGGCCTGCTCTGTCTCTGCCGCTTGCCAGCTATGCCTCGGCTGGCGCAGGGGGCGGAACCACGCATGTGCGGCGCTCCCGGGCAGGGAAAGTCCTCGACTTACAACCGGTTGGGTAGTCCTTGACTTACGATGGGTTTGGTCCTCGACTTACGACCGGTTTAGTCCTCGACTTACGACCGGTTGGGGTCGCGGCATTAAAAAGGTTGAGAACCACTGCTATAGAGGGAGTTCACAATTTCAATAGGATATCATTTGAGCCCTTTTAAGGTGCTGGAAAGGCATATCCAATAAATACTTTTAAAAAAGGAGCCCTCCCAAGTCTGCACACTCTCATTTTCTCAGATATCACAAAGAATGAACATAAATTCTGCCATCTTCTGCGTGTATCCTTTAACGGCACTAAAACCGGAAAGTTGTTCAAGTGATTATAATGAGATGCCTTCTTAAAGATGCAAATCAACCCCTTGTCTAAAATCCCCATGGTTAAACTGTAACTTGATTTTTAAGTCCCCCGGGGAGGCTCCACATGAGGAGTGGTTGATATTTTAATAACAGATTCCACCTCCCTTCCTGTTCACCCTATTTCCCCCCTCCTCGCCATCTTTTCGCTTTTTATTTGTATTGTCTATAGGTTTTGTATAGTTTTATCTTTTTAACATTGTAAGCCACCCAGAGTTACCCTGTGGTAAGATGGGCAGCAAATAAATAAATAAATAAATAAATAAATAAATAAATAAATAAATAAATAAATAAATAAATAAATAAATAAATAAATAAATAAATAAATAAATAAATAAATAAATCTTAATCCTGCCAATTTTCATTCTTTAATTTACTACTTAATTCTGCATAAATCTAAAACAATAGTTTTGAAGATATCATAGCAAGAATTATCTTAGAATACCATTTATGCTTTTGAGATGGTACCTTTCCTTTACAGTTTTTGTAGGTTTATAATACTACAAATATTTAATTGTTTTTTTTTAAAAAAGTACTCAGTTAATGGAGATAGGATATCTTTTAATTTACCCATAAATATGCTGCCTTCATTAACCAACTAATATAACCAGTTAATCATTTAAACATGTCAGGCCTGCTGTTAAGTAATGTATTTATTTTCCTGTACTTTTTAAAAATGTTTCCTTTTTTAAAAAATTATCCAATTAGGAAAAACTTATCATTCTCCTTTTCAAGCAATATTTATTTCTTTATTACAAATATTTTTAGCAGATAATAAATTATCCTCCCAGTCATAGTTACCACAAATATATTTAGCACAATAACCATGATTTCAGAATTCTAATTTAATTAAATAAAAAATCTCATGGAGCTTGCAGATAAAATCAAAATTAAAACCCACATAGAATTACAGGCAGACTTCATTTAGTGACCATTCACAATTACAGTGATGAAAAAGTAAGTTTATAATCAATCTTTGCATTTATAATCTTTGCAAGTCTATAAAGCAAAGGAAAGCAGAAGTAAAATCATAAGCACAGTGATAGTTTACCTGTCATTAAATCATAGCTCAACCCTGGATTGTTTCTATCAGGGGAAAAAATTGAGTACTTTCTTAAAGGCTGAACTATATGAATAGCATGCAGCCAGTTACTTCAGCCTTTGTTGTTGGTTGCAAAGTCTTACTCCCTTGAATGATACTTGCTGCATTGTGTGAACAACAGTAACAACAGGATTTTATGCTGGGTATGTCAGCATTACCAGGTAGACCAAACAGGAAATATGACCAGATAAACAAACTCTACTATATTGTAAAGCCACATTAGCAGAATCTTGCAAGTCTGAAAATAACAGATCCACTGTACAACAGAGTTGGAAGGGACCTTAGAGGTCTTCTAGTCCAACCCCCTGCTCAAGCAGGAGACCTATACCATTTCAGACAAATAAAACAGTTTATTTGAAATTATTAAAAAATAAGAACATGGAACTTTGTGTCAAACCAGGGTTCAGCTGACTCAATGATCTTTACACTGAGATGCCTTTTTTCTGCTCTTCAGTAACTACCAGGAAATGTCAGAAATCTTTTCAGACTGAATTCTGAGTTATAATCTTTTTATTTTAGGATGCCCTTAAAACAATCTTCTATCTGCCTATATTTTTATATTCATGAGTATAAAATTGATTTCTTCGGCTGCTCATGTGTATATTTGCATGCCTGTGTACAGGAACATACAGCTAAAGTTAAACCATTCAAATCATCTTCATTACAGTCATTGAATTACATCAGAAAAGAACATAAGGCTAACGAAACTTCAACACAAAATGCATGATGGCAAAAGCCAGATAAATCTTAGAAACCTAAATAACTCATCACTAATCTGATTCCTGAAGGATCATTTGGCAGTCTCTACAAGCTGGAGCACAAAACCTGGCCAAGGTAAATGTAACAGCTTTAGCTATAGCTGCCAAGGGGAAGGAAATATAAAATATATCATTTATACCTGGTGTGTTAGTCAAAAGCAGAGTGATCTGAGTGACAGAAATACTTCAACAAAATGAGTAATACAATAAAACATGAATCAAGGTGTCAAGTTTCCCTGTTCTACAAGGGCAGGGCAGATCTCCCGTGCGGATATTATAAAATTTACCTTCTGGGACTACTTGATAGCAGAACATTAAGATGAAGCAGCATAAAGGTAGTCCTCGATTTACAACCACAATTGAGCCCAAAATTTCTGTTGCTAAAGCAAGACAATTGTTAAGTGAATTGTGCCCCATTTTACAAACGTTTTGCCACAATTGTTGAGTGAATCATGCAGTCTTAAGAGACTCTGGCTTCCCTCATTGACTTTGCTTGTTGGAAGCCTGAGGGGAAGGTTACAAATGGTGATCACATGACCCTGGGACAATGCAATTGTCATACATGTCATTTGCCAAACACCTGAATTTTGTTCATATGACCATGGGGATGCCGAAGCAGTTCCAAGTGTGAAAACTGGTCATAAGTCACTTTTAACGAATAGCCACTAAACAAATGGTTGTAAGTCGAGGATTACCTGTAATGGCCTACACTACCTCAGAGTCGTTAGACAAGTAGCATCCTCTTAAACATTATTTTGGTGTGCTTTTAACGATTTATCATCTGACATAGAGTTTGCTTCAGGGATTTTTAGCAGAGAAGCAAGGAAATAGTGCATATTTTGTGTTTGTCAGAAATTGTCGTTGTCAAAATTAGAACTCCACACGGTCAGGTCTTCTATGACATGACCATCCCAAATCTTTAAAAAGGAGTCCATTCCATAGGTATAGATGATGGGCTGTCTTTATGTAACTATATAATGTATTCACTCTTACAGTACATCATTCATGCTTAAATGAAAAGAAGTAGGTCAAAGGTTTAGCCAAAGGTGATTTCTAAAGTTATTATCTCAGTATAACTGACAGGTTCTTCAGCAACTGGAAAACTGCTTCACTCATTAAAGTGTAACCCTTTGTACAAAATACTCTGGGCCCAGTGGTGGGATTCAGCCAGCAGAACGGTAGCTAATTTTGTGTTGCCCAGGCCCAGAATGGACTTCCGGAAGTGGCATCTGTTGTGTTCTTTGTATTCCCCCCCCTTAATCCCCTATGCATATCCTGATCACCCATTAAGGGTGATTGCCCTTCACCATTGATCGCCCATTAAGGGTGATTGCCCTTCACCATTGATCGCCCATTACGGGTGATTGCCCTTCTCCATCTGCATACAGTTTCATGCCCGTTGCTGGTTGGCTAACTAGCAACAGGGTCT
>NW_015386170.1:270816-274423 GCF_001527695.2 Protobothrops mucrosquamatus | reverse complement strand
TTTCATGCCCGTTGCTGGTTGGCTAACTAGCAACAGGGTCTTGCCAGCCAATGGAATTGTGTGATTACAAGCCAGGGGAATCCCATAAAAGAGGGCTCCCCTGGCCCAGAGAGCCAGTCCGGATTTACTTATGCCTTGCCAATAAACCAAGAGCTGACTGTCACTCGACTCGTGTCTTACTGCCTGCGCGATCTAACAGCATCCACACAGAGAACCGGTTGTTCACATATTTGAATCCCACCACTGTCTGGGCTCCCCAAAGACCCACCAAGCAATGGAAACTACTCTTGCAAAACAGATCCACTATCATGTTTTCCAAAGATACATGCTATATATTTTAACAATGTCGAGTGCATTATAATTCTGCAGAAATGGGAAATAGGGATGGATGCCAGTAAAAAGCCGCCTGCTTAAAATGTTGTAAAGCTGACTAAGTTTGTGACTAAGAAATGTCGAGGGTTCCAAAATGATTAGAGAGCCAGGCAGAGTGGCTTCTAAGAAATGTTAATAAAAATACTAATTATCACTTAATAGCCAAGTGAAAATAACATCACACCTTTTGTTCAAAGGAAGGCACTGATTTCTGGCATCTGCTATTAGAAATTTCCCTCCTAAATCTTCCATTATTAACAATTCTGTCATCCATGAGAGACTTCTAAATGATAGATCCCAATATTCCTTCCACACTCCCACATATTCGGTGCCTTTAGGCTGTGTAACTGAACACCCTCACAGAAGTGTGCAAGTTATATTAATCTTACTAGGGAAACGTGTATGGAAACAATATGGCTTAAGATACATGCCTTAGGCATTATAGATCTTACATTTTCCCGACATAAAGCCTTCAGTTTATAATTCAAGCATTGCTTCCTCATAACTTTGTAGGCATTTCCTGGCAAGGAAAAGAATCAGCAAGAACTTGTCACAAGAGAGATAAAGAACAGGCTGAGTCTTTATTAGGGAGAATTAGATACAGACTGCAAAAACCCAGGTAATCACTAGCGGTAGATGGCAGAAAACTGCTAAGAGTGTCTTGTATTTCTTTGGTTTTATCAAATGGATGTCTGGATTGTCACAGCCCAATTACGGTTGCCCAAAAATTCACGAGTCATTTGAGTACCTTTACTCAGAAGGTAGCCAGAAGAGTTGTGTCTTTTAGGCCAGGGTGGATCGCATTCCAGCCTGATGCACAGGGTCTAGATTCACATAACACACTAAATCAGAATGAATAATTACTATATTTTTAGATATCTTGCTATGCCCCCAACAAGCTAAGCTATGCTATGCTTTATCAAGATGGGCTGGTTGATACACTGTGCAAGTAATCCTCCTTTAGTGACCATAATTAGATGAATAGATGGACTAGATGACCTCCAAGGTCACTTCCAACTTTATTATTATTATTAGAACTAGCAATTTGATCAATGCAACTACAATTCTGCTTGCATTCCTACTTCAATAGAAGAGAATGTTTTTAGCTCAGGGAAGAGCTGTGGGGTCCTGGGTGCTCTTTGAGCTTGATTGAAGATGCTGCCTAGTTGGGTGATGAACAAATATCTGTAAGTAAACAGCCAAGCTCAGAAAGCACCAAGGAATCCACTCTTACTTCAGCTTTCTTTTGCTTTTATAGACCTTGAGGGCTGTAAAGTTACTTTTTCATCACAGTTGCCAAATGGTTGCCAAATGAGGCAATTGCTAAAAAGAACTACCTGTGGGAGAAGGTTCATTCTCTGAGCTTGTGGGTTGGTTTCCAAAAGTTTCATTACCAGGCTAGTTAACATCTTCAGCAGTGTTTAGGGGATGTCTGTGTCAGTGCTCTTTCTTTTTATAAGGGCTTCGGGTGTGGGTGTGTCAAATGATGGTTTTGTGAGGGGTCAGGTGTGAGTTATCAGAGAGAGGCTGGTGATGGGTCTTGTGATAGGGAGATTACATGAAGTCAAGATCATTGGAAGGTGAACTGCTGGGGGGGAGAGGGGGCTTGCGTGGGTTGGTTGAGGGTCAGTGCTATCTCCGGTTGGCTTGCGGTTGATTTGGATTCTGAGGAGTTTGTAGGCTGGTTGAAGGTCGATATGTCCATTGATGGAATTGCTAGTGGAGTACCAGGCTTCAATGAACTCACAAACATGGTGGATGATGGTGTGGATGATAATTTTAGTGTTGCTCCAATCAAACTGGCATTGTTTGGTGTCAGTGTGGGTAGGTCCATTCTGGGCCTGGGTAACAAAAAATTAGTTACCGATTCTGCCGAAGTAGTGCGGACCGGCTGAATCCCACCACTGGCTGTGTTGTAGAATGGTCATTTCTTTTTCAGATAGATTCTGTGGATTATTTTGTTAACACAGGTGCTGAAACTTATCACGGTCCCCATTTCTAAGTGAACTATCATAAGGCAACACTTTCCCTCTTTAGTGACCTGAATTAAATCACAGGCTGTCATTTATTACAGTTTTCTTATACTGCTTGCTCCAATGTTCTCACTTGGAACAGCTTGTCTGAACATGCACAGTCAATTTCACAGTTCGGTGAAATATTCTGATCACCTAAGTGATAGACGGGCATGTCTGTTACATTAAGGCAGCAAATATACAGCCAAAGATAAAATATTTCTATCTTTTTCCCTTTTGGATTTTGGTTAAATATCAGAAGGAGGGTTTTCATCATTTTTTATTTATTTATTAAAAAATCCTCAACCTTTCTCCGAAAACGTCAAGGCAGCTAACAATGGGAATTGTAATAGCTTAGCTTAGTAATTTATGGAATGACTTAATAGTTATTATCTTAATAACACCTCAAATATTTTAACAATAGGTTGGATACACGTTTATCCCCTATCGTTTCCCTGAAGATTCCACTGAAGGAAGCTGAAGAGACCCTTTCCTTGATCACTACAATGCCCAGTGTTACCTGCCTCTCTCCCCCCCCCCCCCCCCCCCCCCCCCCGTTTCTCCTCCATCCTCCATATCATTCCATGCTGTTCAAATTTGGGGCAACTTTTAGGAAGAGACAGAAGGTGGTAGAGGTAAGCCTTGACCTACAGCCATTTGTTTAGTGACCATTCAAAGTTACAAAGGCACTGAAAAAAGTGACTTACAAACTGGTGCTCACCGTTACAACCGTTGTAGCATCCTCCATGGTCATACGATCAAAATTTGGCTGCTTGGCAATCTGCATGTATTTTAAGATAGGTACACCATCCGTCCCAGGTCACATAATAGCCATTTGTGGTCTTCCCAGCCAGCTTCCGAAAAGCAAAGTCAACGGGGAAAGCTGGATTCGCTGAATGATCATATGATCATACATTTATTTGCTTACTATCAATGGCAAAAAAGTCATAAAATTGGATGTGACTCACTTAACAGCTGCTTTGCTTTAGCAATAAAAATTCTGGTCCCAAAACGAGGACGACCTGTATGGGAAATTGGGAACTGGACAAATTACATCCATGCTGGCTGGGGAATTCTGGGAGTTGAAGTCCACAAGTCCTAACGTTGCCACGGTTGGACACCCTTGATCTAGACCTTCCTGTGAAATCCTCTATCCTTTCATACATGCTAACCATTTGACAATAACAATGTGACAATAAATTTTTAAAAGAGAATTGGGACAA
>NW_015386170.1:190816-265816 GCF_001527695.2 Protobothrops mucrosquamatus | reverse complement strand
TCATGTATATATTAAATAGAGGATAGGACTGAGTCCAGGAACAGGATAATAATACTCAAGTCCTACCACAGGTCATCCATGAAAATGAACAGTATGTCCCACAGTCAGGCCTGAATCCTGACACCAAGAATACAGATAAAAAAGTGTCAGTTACAGCCACTCAATTGCTAGAGAAGTCAACAAAAGACATCCAATCAGCCTTCATCATTTTTCCCATTAAGGCAAATCCTGTAGGTTCTCAGCCTGTTTAGCTCATCCTGATAGCCATTCTGCTGCAGAACTTCAAGTATTTACTCATTCCAGTTTAGCCTGTTGATGGTAGTACATTAGTGGTTGGGTTTTCCCACCCCTATTTGCTACAATTTCCATTCTGATTCTTGCTGATCGCTATGCTGGGCTTCAGCTGTACTGAAAAAGATAGTAACTGAAATGATCAGTCCTTGGTGTTCCATGTCCTGATCACACTCACCCAACACAGCATAATCTCACGGACACCACTCATTTTCCCTCCAATCCTCCACATGGCCACAGCCACAGCAAGATCAAATTCCTGGAGAAGTATTTTCTTTTCTTCAAACCACCAGTCCAGCCTTTCATTCTTTTAATGAAAAATATAAATTCATCCTTTTTCCTTTTCTCTTTTTTTGTAGAATGAAAGTCAACTGATTCTGGGAAGGATATTAATATGTCTAAAAGGATTTTCCAGAAAGGAATGCAACAGCTTTTCCCACATTGATTACATTTCCACAAGTTTTTTTTTTAAAAAATTAGGCACCTGCAAAAATGCCTTTTTTGCTTGAAGCCTTAAATATCTGATGCACTTGCACACAATCCAGCAAGGAAATCCCATCACTCAAAGTCTCTAAATAAAGTTAGTCCACAAATAGTAATCTCTGGGCCCTAAAAAGAGGATGTCTTCAGAAAATGAAAGGGTTTACTCTACGCTAATCATAATTTCTGATCAATTTTCCCATCAGTATTTCCAAAATAACAAGATAGTTTTTGTGTTTGGTGTACGTGTATTTCTTCCTCATTCATTCATCCAAAGAGTTGTGTGTTACTTTGTACATTTCATCAGCTTTTTCCTGTTCTGCTTGTCTGCTTTTCTCCTATTCCTATTCCAAAAAATAATTAACACTTCATTCAGGATTCTTTCTGCCCTACTAATCTTTTGTATTTCTTCATCCCTGCCTTACCCATATTTATTCAGAGATGGCTGACACCTTTTATTAATAATCCTCCTGAACAAAGGATGCTTAAGACTGCAAATTTTGCTGCTTCAGATATTTTGTATTTCTTGAGATTAAGAAAAATAGGTTGACACTATTGTTAAAAGTTCAATGAAAAGCTGAATCTAAAAAATCTCAGAGCACATTCTATCTCACTCTATTCCCTAAATCAAGGAAAAGGATTCAGGCTTTGATAGGGAAAGGTTTTCATATATTTCCCCTTTCAGAATCCAATCAGACTCTCCACTAACTTCATATCTAGACTAGTACCTACAAATGGCTATTTTGTGCAAAATGCTTTGAAAAGTTTTCTTGGCAGCAAAGTGAAGAAGAAAAGTATCAGTGCAGCAACTTATCTTAATAATAAACCATCTAGTTTTATTCACATTCAAAGATAGCCAAATGTCTTACTGTTTGGGGGTCATGAGCACGAAAATGATTGGAATGGTTCCTATACTGTAACTCTTTGAGCAGCCTAAATGGCTGCTCATCTGGATTCTGATAATTGTGAATGGACGTGGACTAAAACATAGGAAATGACCTTGTACAAAAATAGATAATTTGTGTTCAGAAGCTGCCTAATTCAGATTATAATGCCCTACTTGGACTAGCATCAACTCTTCAATACTCTACTCAACTGCAGCAGCTTTAAACTGTGTGGACTTCGACTCCCAGAATTCCCCAGCAAGCAATGGAATTCTGGGAGTGAAGTCCCACACGTCTTAATGTTGCCAAGGTTGAAAAATATTTCTCTCTGGCAGTCCAATCCCTGTTCAGCAGACTAAACAAAATCTGTGCATGACTGAGACTTAATAAGATGAAATGTCAAAGTCAGAATTATATGGCTCTCTCAGTGATAAGGGAACACACACACACACCCTTTTTTTTTTAACCACAGCTACTGAAAATATATAATGGGCCTAAAAATGAAGATGCTCTGAAATGAGGAAAGGCATTTTATTTCCAATTTGAATGGAAGGTTCTTATTATAGCAAAGACATGACATGATAGCAGTGTTCCAGTATCTCAGGGGCTGCCACAAAGAAGAGGGAGTCAAGCTATTCTCCAAAGCACCTGAAGGCAGGACAAGAAACAATGGATGGAAACTAATCAAGGAGAGAAACAACCTAGAACTAAGGAGAAACTTCCTGACAGTTAGAACAATTAACCAGTGGAACAACCTGTCTCCAGAAGTTGTGAATGCTCCAACACTGGAAGTTTTTAAGAAGAGACTGGACAGCCCTTTCTCTGAAATGGTATAGGGTTTCCTGTCTGAGTGGGGACTAAATGATTGCCAAGGTCCCTTCCAACTTTGTTATTGTTATTGTTATTTAGGAGCAACTGATTAAGTCAATCCTATATTTAGAAAATTTGAACTTCTCAAAGCTTCCTCAGTTTGCAGGTTAGCTCTTGCAGATACAACATGGATCAATTTCATATATTTGGCTGAAAGAAGAAACTTTGGTGCATCTGCTGTTTTGTTAAGAATGCAGTTAACAACACTAACAAAAATGACATTGCCAGTTGTTATAATATCAAAGAGCTTAGTCTTTTTTTAAAAAAACAAAACAAAACAACAACATACAACCAACAATGGTTCCCCACCAACCACCCTCTGATCATTGGGGGGGGAACCCACCACAGTTCACAGGTATCCAAGGGTAGGGGGATAAAAAGAAAATTTTAATTAATATACAAATTACTTTTTATGGTCACAAGATTTCTTCACTTAGGAATGGGGAAGATCAATGATCGCCCTACTTTCTGCAGATGGCAACATCTATTCATCCTGAATTCTCCTCACATATAAATACTACTTTACTTCTTTAATATATGCATAACAGCAACAAGATATGACAAGATATGCATTTCAGGGCAATTAAAGGGAGCCTCAGGTGGATGAAATGCTTTACTCTTTGAACTTCTGCCTTATAATACCATCCTATACCCCAGAGGAATGTTATAATCACCCAGAAATCTAAGGCCTGTTATTCTGCTTAACTACCTTGATCTTGTATTCACATCATTTACAATTATTAGATGATTAAAGGGTGAAGGGTTAAAGGCATTATCAGAATGATATTATTAGGAAG
Organism: Protobothrops mucrosquamatus; assembly: GCF_001527695.2. Classification (NCBI taxonomy): domain Eukaryota; kingdom Metazoa; phylum Chordata; class Lepidosauria; order Squamata; family Viperidae; genus Protobothrops; species Protobothrops mucrosquamatus. The sequence goes on along the minus strand of NW_015386170.1, from coordinate 262,494 downwards.
GGATGTTCTTTGGAAGGCCAAGTTCCTTCAGGGAAATGCAATTGCGTTTAACATGACAGCTGCCATAATCATTTATAATGCCATGTTTATTTATTAGTTCATTCTGAAGTAAATAAGGCAGCACCCTGAGTGCCTCAGTAAACCATACATAGCTTCTGCTTGGTGGGATGCAGGCAAAAGCATTTTGGCCTGTAGAGTAGTCTTTTGATCAGGAATTTTACCTTACATTGAATCACATCCACAGATTTGAAATACAAATGTAGTGTGATTGTGTTTGCGGCTGTGAGTGATACCATCCTCACAGAGGATATTTTAAATGACATGGAAATGACTAAAGGTAGATAACCTAGTCTGGTCTTTCTCAAATTTGGGGCTCTTTCCACTTTTAAAATTTATACAGGTCCCCAAAAGAGCTTTTGTTTGTATGGATTATATTTACCAGATTAAAATGGACAAATCTGTAGAATGTGTATTTTTTCAGTTATGTAAAAATATAAGGAAATCACCCATTAAACATAATAAACCACTAAATAACCCATTGGATATTAACATCAATAAAATATTTTTTAAAAAAATATTTTTATAAAAAGAATTATTTTTTTAAATAAAAATAATTATGAGATGAGTGACATTGTTTTAAATTTTAATAAATATCTTCAATATCTGGCAAATAACTTTGATTTCCTGGACTCCTGTGAGGGCTCTTCAGATCACACTTTAAAAACATTAACTTCATCTATACTTTCTCTACATTATTAACAAGCATTAAGTCAGATCTCAGTTCACCAAAACCAGGTCAAAATTCCATGGGTTCATTTGATGACATTCATGAAAGATTATGGATTAGGAAATAAGAGGAGTAAATGATAAGGAACATGAATTAATGGATGAAAGAAACAAAATAAAGAAAAATAGGTGTCTTATGGATCTGTGAAATCAGAGGAAGGATAAGGCAGCTCTGAATAAAAATGGAGTAATCTTATGATGTGAAGATTTGTGGTAAAATTATTGCAATTGAAAAACCAATCTTGGCAATGTGAGAAAAAATAATCTCATTTTACAATTTATCATTGTAATGGCTGCAAGAAAACTAAACAGTTTGTGTGTCCTCCTTCTCTCTCCCTCCCACCACACCAGTTGTCCTTCTTTCCAATTGTCTGTGTCCTCCTTTGTGCCTGTTCAGATATCTGATAAGAGTACTCTTATTGTATTACTGTCAAATTTCACTTACTCTTAATAAGAATCTCTTCATGTTTACAGTACCTAAACTGTTATCTTACTGGCTTTTCCATACTAAACCATGTAACAGTATGCTGCTCTATTATTAAACAAGTAAAGGAATCACTTTGGGCAGTAGATGCTGGAAAGTAGCAACAAGATGTTGGAGGATAAAACCTATTCTTTCCAAAGCTTATCTTCCAACATACATTTGTTAGGCTTGAAGAACAATCTGATTGCTGGTACAGTTCTGTTTTATTCATGAAACGGGTAAGATATCATCTTATTATTTGCCTCAAGTATCAACATATTCTGAATCAACCTGCAAAATCTGTATCTGATAATCTCTTAGAAGTGCACTAATGTATAATTTTTAGTTATGCAGAATTAAAAAGTTTTACATCAGCTGTACACACAAAACATAAACTAATAATCCAAAATACAGTTAGCATAATTTTTTCACATGACAAATATACTATAAGAAGAGATGGAACATGACCAAACCTCATAATAGGTGTCTCAGAAGACTTTCATAATCAGGTCCACAAAGTGAAATAGGTACTTGTCAATAAGGTTTATCTGTGCAATCAAATTCTATATCAAAGTGGTAATTAGATGAATTGTTCTTTTCCCTGAATTTGCTATTCCACTAACCTAAAGCTCCTTTAATGTAAATGTCTATGGAGATTCTCAGTCATCCAGGTCATGACTGTCCCAAAGGTGCTTTTTCAGGAGGCAACTGGACTTTTTTGTTTTTCTTTGAAGACGTTTCGCTTCTCATTCAAGAAGCTTCTTCAGTTCTGACTGGATGGTGGGGAATGGGAGGATTTATGTTCCTTGCAGACAGATGGTCATTTGCATTCTTTTAGAGTCTCTAAAAGACTCTCTAAAAGAACGCAAATGTCACATTTGGGACAACCATGACCTGGATGACTGAGAATCTCCATAGACATTTAGCTAGGCGCTTTGGGATGAACCCCCTTCGAATGGTGAGGGAGTATGAACGGATTTCCAGAAAACATTGCAAACTACAAGAAACATTTGTGCTTCAGTTTGAGATGCAGACAACACAGACTCATCCTCAACAGCTTGTGCTTGACTTCAACAGTGAGGGGACACAGGGCAGAAAATATCATGCAGCCAAGAAGGGTCCACATACATTTGCACCACTCAGGTAAACTTGAGGATACAGGTAAACCTCCAAATGGCCTCAACGACTCATTAAAGCAGGGGTCTTCAAACTTGGCCCTTTTATGACTTGTGGACTTTAACTCCCAGAATGTTTCAGCCAACATGCCTGGCTGAGGAATTCTGGGACTTGAAGTCCACAAGTCATAAAAGGGCCAAGTTTGAAGACCCTTGCTTTAAAATAATGCAAATGGCTGTCTGTAAGAAATATAAATCCTTCCATTCTCCACCATTTAGTCAGAGCTGAAGAAGCTTCTTGGATGAGAAGTGAAACATCTTCAAAGAAAAACAAAAAAGCCCAGTTGCCTCCTGGAAAAGTACCTTTGGCACTTCCTTAATTTAAATCTCCTAAAACCATGATCCTTTGTCCACCTGTGTATTTAAAGCAAACTAAATATGTGATTGATCCAAAATTCACAATCTGGTTAAAGAAGTAAAATGTTATATTTCAGGCATTTTTCAGGTATAGGCTTTCTTAAAAATATTATTATGGCACAAACAGGCCATAGTAGTCCCAGTGGTTATTGGCACACTGTGTGCTATATAAAAAAAAATCATGAATGGCAAATGGAAAATAAGCACATTGACAAAATTTCCATCTGTCAATTGCAAAAGTCCGTACTACTTGGATCTGCACATATTCTATGCTGATACATTACAGTATCCCAGAATCAACTGCTATGTCACTTAGCTTCTGATTCCTAAATAAATGGAGACCTCCTTTCCAATTGCAGCTGGCCTCCAAATTCATTGCCTCCTGCATCTTTCTTCCGGCTTGGAACGGGACCGGATTTTATTTCCAATAAAATGTATCACTTAGCAACAGAAATTTTGGGCTCAATTGTGGTTTTAAGTCAAGGACTGCCTGTATGGCAAACTTCCAATAATTTTGTTTAAAAAACAAAATTTGAAAAACACAGTTCACAGAATCAAATGTCAAAGAACAGCAACATATGCATTTAAATACTTAGCAAAAAGGTGATTACAAACTCTGAATTTAATGAATTGGAACAAGTGTTAAAAAAAGGATTTGAAACTGAAAAAGAAATATATGCTAGTAGAAGCATGAATCATTATAAACATGTATATGGATGCAGCCAATGACAATTTTGAAGAGCCTATTCAAAATAATGAAATTGAACCACATTTCAAAAGACATAGTGGCACAGTGGTTACAATGCGGTACCATAGATTAACTCTGCCGAATGTCAGGTGTTTGATCCTGACTGGCTCAACGTTGACTCAGACTTTCATCCTTATGAGGTCAGTAAAATGAGGACCCAGATTGTTTGGGGCAATATGTTGACTCTGTAATCCATTTAGATAGGGCTGTAAAGCACCATGAAGCGATATATAAGTCTAAGTGCTATTGCTATGTTGGACTATCAACAATAAATCAGAGAAAAGGTTTTGGAATACATGAAATAAACCATAAGACAAAGCTTACCTCCTTTGAAATCTAGTCAAAAAATCATCTGAGTATAAAGAAATATTTTGCATGAACCAAACATATTTGCCCAATCAATTATGACAAAAACAGTCATAGCAATTAATCAGCTCATGTACATCATCACAAAGCTGGGTAATAAATTGAAAGCAAGCTGCCAAACTGAAAAACAGGTGCCAAAGTGAAAAACTAGATTGGAAAATAAATCAATTCTGTAAAGATTAGTGAGCTATAACATTTAAAGCAACAAAAACTGAAAAATAAGGACATAAAAAAAATTGCAGAAGTCACCGAAGAATTGAAACACATAGTGCTAGCAACTTTTAAGGAAATTGAATGATATGAAAATAGGATCAAGCAATTACAATAAAACAAGCAACTCCAGACAAAATCCATATTGTCCCCTCCCCAAGATTACACAAAACCCAAAATCAATTGAATCACCTAAAAATAAGGAACAAATATTAGAATTCTGGAAAAAGAACATTTATGATAGAATAAACAGAATAAAATGGCTTATCTTAGTTTAGTTTTAAAAAAACTAATAAGGAAAACCTGAACAAAGGTTAAAACTTATAGTAACAACAGGAACTGTAAAACAACAACAACAAAAGATGAAGAATTCATATGCAGCACAAAAAGTTGTGCTTTGTGGATTTTGACTCAACCTTCTACCAATTTTACATTATTATATTTCAAATCATCTCAGTGTTCCAGTGAGGATTAACTGATGGCTGATTCCTCACAGGCCAAACATTTTGATTATGAAGGATAACATAAACAACACCCAATGATTTTCCTCCAATCACTTACGGGTCTACAACATTCAAGTTGTTAACAAGAATTATTACAGATAGTCCTCGACGTACAACCACAATTACACCCAAAATTTCTGTTGCTAAGCAAGACAGTTTTTAAGAGAGTAACTAAGTAACTAAGGGACTAAGTAACATGGTTGTTAAGCAGTGGTGGGATTCAAATATGTGAACAACCGGTTCTCTGTATGGATGCCACTTCCGGAAGTCCATTCTGGGCAACATAAAATTAGCTACCGGTTCTGCCGAAGTGGTGCGAACTGGCTGAATCCCACCACTGTTGTTAAGTAACTTTATTAGTAACTAAGTAACTAAAGGACTAAGTTAGTAACATGATTGTTAAGTGACTTTATTAGTAACTAAGTAACTAAGGAACAACAACAACAACGATAATAATAATAATAATAATAATAATAATAATAATAATAATAATAATAATAATAATAATAATAATGATAATAATAATAATAATAGTAATAAAAAAAAGTTGGAAGGGACCTTGGAGGTCATCTAGTCCAACCTCCTGCTCAGGCAGGAAACCCTATACCATTTCAGACAAATGGCTGTCCAAGTTAGTAACATGGTTGTTAAGTGACTTTGTTAGTAACTAAGTAACTAAGGGACAAGTTAGTAACATGGTTGTTAAGTGACTTTGTTAGTAACTAAGTAACTAAGTGACTAAGTTAGTAACATGCTTGTTAAGTGACTTCCCCATTGACTTTGCTTGTCAGGAGTTTGCAAAAGGTGATCATGTGACTCTGGGACTAAATGGTTGAAAGTCGAGGACTATCCCTATCAGTAACATCTACAAATACCTTGTACAAATTCCCCAGAGAGCAAAAGGGGAATTTCAAAACTAATGCTACAAAAAACATTTTCTTGACAAAACACTATTAAAAAATACTTAAATACTCCTAAAAGCATAAAACAAATCTTCATATTCCTTGGGATAATTACAAGAAAGTTATTGTTCCATTAAAATGTTTGGAAATTTTTGGAATAAATCAGAAAATGATAATGCTTTTAAATGATGTTACGAAAAAATGAAAATTAACACTGACAGCAGTACAGAAAAATGTGAAGAAGTCAAAACCAGAAAAGGAATTTTCTACGGTGTGTTTTTCACTTTGTTGATTTTTAACGTGCCTTTGATACTGCTGATGATTGTTTTGAATAAAATGTCATTGGACTATGAATTATCTGAGTAAGAAAGAAATATCTAATATTTGCTCTACTTTGATGATTTCAAACTATATGCAAAGTCATATCAAGATATGCAATCACTTTTAGATATAGTTCAAATCTTTAATGATGACTTCAAAAGTCAAACTGAACGTAATTAAAATGTGAAATTAAATGTTAACTTAATTCATTTTAATTAATTATTTTTAATAACTATATTTTAAAAAAAGAAAATAATTAGAAGTAATTAAAAGAAGTTGTAAGGGCAACAATGGAAATTAAAAAAGGAAAAATTGAATATTTAACTGGAATTCAGCTAAAATCAAAGCATTAAAGAGTGGAAGAAAAATACACATATTTTAGGTGTTTTAGAAGCAAACAAAGTGAAAAGTATTGTATGATAAACAAGTTAGAAAAGTTTTAATATCAAACCTGAATGGTGGCAATACAACTGAAGCCTTTGATACATGGCTGTTCCTATAGCACTAGCACTTAGACTTAGACTTATATAGCGCTTCATAGTGCTTTATAGCACTCTCTAAGTGATTTACAAAGTCAGCATATTGCCCCCAGCAATCTGGCTTCTCATTTTACCGACCTTAGAAGGATGGAAAGCTGAGTCAACCTTGAGATGGTCAGGATTGAACTGCTGGCAGTGGGCAGAATCAACCTGCAATACTGCATTCAGACCACTGCTTTCACCAGGGCTCCTTTAGCATCCCTGTAGTATGCTGTGCACTAAATATAGTTTATAAGGGGCCCAGATGCTTTAGATTGCAGAACCAAAACAGACTGTTGCAATACATCATCATGTGTTACTTCCAAAAAAGGAATATAGATTGTTTGTATTTACCAAGGAAAATAGGTGGTCATGGTTTGTTGAAAGTGAAGCAGACAGTGGAGGATGAAATCAGAGGTTTAAATGCTTTACACAAAACAAGCCAAGAGAGGATATTAATAAAAATTCTCAAGGGAAGCATTTTGAATGCAACAAAGGCAAAACTAAATGATTACCACAGCAAATCCAAAAATAAAAAAAAATTAAGCTGTGCATGACAATACATGAAAGAAGTTGTGAACGGTAACAAAACATGGTCAATAGCTTCATCCTGGATCCATTAAGAAGGGAACAGACTGCTTAATATTCACTTGTTCTAGCACTAGAACAGGTATTAGTAACAAATTCCACAACAATGAAAGTTGACTCCCTTAGCAGCAGCAGCAAACTTGCCCAGACAGAAAATAACAAAAGCATGAGCATGTAGTAAAAATGAAACATTAGGATTTCTGCAAAAACATAGATTTGAAGCCCCAAATTATTAGTATGATATAATATTGAAAAGGTGCTTCAGAATAATCAAGTAATTTTTTGGGGGGTATTTATGAACTGACTAACATCTATAACATTTCATGCTGAACATCATAGTCATTGAAGAAAAAGTTTTATTTATGATTGTGATAATACTGAAAATTACTAGAGAAGCACAAAAGGGTATATAGAAAAGATTGCAAAATTTTGGAATCTAATCTTTGAGATATATAAATTATTGAAATAAACTTGCAATTTTCCCCTTACCATTATTGGAACATTAGAAGCTATAATTGTCAAAACAGCTGAACGTATGTTATGGTAATATTTGGATGATAACAAATAGGCTTTGGGGTAAACTTCAATTAACTCTAAAATACTAGCATTCACTGAGTAGTATTCTTCAGAAGAGCTCTGCCTAATGATAATAATAGACATGATGGTAATATTTTACCTCTATTTTTGTACAGTCCCTGAAATCTCTTGGCTCTAAAAGTCTCTTGGGACTACTGTATATACAATACTCAAGTCTGATTTAAGACTCTCAGAGTCAGGAAGAAAATATGTCTGTGTTTGCACATAGACCTAGTAAGTATATATATTAGGGTGGCATGCAACTTGGGGTGTCTTCCTAGACTCAGCTTCATTTGATGCACCAGCTGCACCCTTTCCTAGACTGAGGGGGTCCTTCATCCCTCATGCCCCAGTCATCTCACAAGTAGGCTAATATCTTTAAGTGGATTGTGCAGAAAATTAGGAATTTTCTGCAGGGAGGACAAAACTCTAGATTTTCTTCATTTAAATTATTGCTATCATATTAATCTATTTTGGGTACTTATTTTGAGTTCACTTCCTATATGAAATGCAAAGGGCCAAGTAAAAAGCAAGCAAGCAAGCAAGCAAGAAAGGAAAGAAAGAAAGAAAGAAAGAAAGAAAGAAAGAAAGAAAGAAAGAAAGAAAGAAAGAAAGAAAGAAAGAGAGAAAGAGAAAAATAGGGTTATTTAAAATAGATGATAGAACAGGAGTCGTGGTGGCACAGTGGTTAGAATGCAGTATCGCAGCTAATTCTGCCCACTGCCAGCAGTTCGATCCTGACCTGCTCAAGGTTGACTTAGTCTTCCATCCTTGCGAGGTCAGTAAAATGAGGATCCAGACTGTTGCGGGCAATATGCTGACTCTGTAAACTACTTAGAGAGGGCTGTAAAGCACTGTGAAGCGGTATATAAGTGGTAGTGTTATTGCTATTTATTGTTAAAATATGGATTGGTTCCTTGTTTCTGTTTAATACCCTTCCATTTGTTAATATGCTGGTACAGAGATCAACCTACCAACAATTTGGAACTCACCCATTACAAAAGCTTTGTAATGCTAGACAACATGAAACTCCAGATTTATAATTTTGGATTAATATTATACTGTGTGGTCAAAGTAACAAAAACAAAGATTAATACTATCCCACAGAGTGAAAGTCTGATGAAGTATTTAGAATTTGGACCAAATTATTTGCTCTATATGTAATAACATGTTTTTCTTCTTCTTTTTCACTATTCCAGTTGTTTGATGGTTTTCCTTTGTTGTTGAAGATGCCTTTGCTCTTTTCCCTCATTTTATTAATATTAAATTTAGAAGCTTATTTATTTTTAAAAAAACAAATAGCTATGAGAAAAAATGTTCTTGTCAATACATACAGCCATAAGAAACAGGAAAAAAATAGGTAAAGTTGTACAGAGTTGTCTCTTTTGTATATATTTCACATTTATGGATTGTGTTAACTCCTTTTGGTTACAGGGGATGTATTTTTAAATTTGAAATGTAAAGGTCAAAGTTTGATTCTATACTGATACTGCCTCTGAGAAAACACGCACAATTGATTGATATTTTCATCTTTGTGACTTCAAGTACTGACTACTTGAAGATCAGTAAAAGTCCAATGGGACTCAAAAAGTGCCAGCTTGAGTGACAATTGAAAAATAGGTTTCCTTGTTAGTTTTATCTATTTAATATAATTCTTAATAAAACGCTTGAAAAAAATTACAGATAGAAAATAATCCTCCATATTTTTAAGTATGGAGAGCATTTTAAACTAAACTTAAGGAATCTTTGGTAGTAAAGGGTAGTCCATGTGATTATTCAAATGTTGCTAAATAAGAGACAGGCAAATGAAAAACCTTACTCCTTGTATTTAATCTTCAACTATAATGCAGATAGCAAAAGATTTGGGGCACATAAAATATTGTTAGAAACAGTGATTATTTCTTCTCTCGCAACATTTTGGAGCAAATGCAAACAAAGCAAAACAAAACAAAATCAGCAGAGAAGGGTTACTCTTAACATTTTTGAGGCTAGAAACAATACTAATGTGTATCTGAAGGAGATACAGCTTTCCCCTTAACAAAAATAATAATAATTTTTAATGTGACTGTTTTGAACAGTGGAACGACTTGCCTTCAGAAGTTGTGGGTGCTCCAGCACTGGAAGATTTTAAAATGAGATTGGGCAACCATTTGTTTGAAACAGTATAAAGTTTCTTGCTTGAGCAGGTGGTTGGACTAGAAGACCTTCAAGGTCCCTTCCAAATCTGGTAATCTGTTATTGGATGTCAAAGCCAAAATGTTCGTTCATTCATTTTAGTTTAGTTTAGTTTTATTCAATTTATACCCCGCCCTTCTCCTAGCGGACTCAGGGCGGCATTACAGTCAGTCCTTGACTTATGACCACAACTGAGCCCAAAATTTTTGTAGCTAAGTGAAACATTTGTTAACTGAGCTTTGCCCCATTTTACAACTCTTGCCACAGTCGTTAAGTCATTGCTACAGTTGTTAACTTAGTAACATGGCTGTTAAGTGCATTTGGCTTCCCCTTTGACTTTGCTTGTCAAAATGTGATCACAATGTTTCAGGACACTGCAAACCTCATAAATATGAATCAGTTGCCAAGTGCCTGAATATTGGTCATGTGATCATGGGGATACTGCAATGGTCATGTCACTTTTTTTAGTGCTGCTGTAACTTTGAACTTTAAATTAAGTGTTGTAAGTCAAAGATTATCTGTATTTTCTCTCTTTGGATCTCCCTCCCTCCCCCTCCCTCCCTTCCTCCTTCCCTCCCTCCTTCCCTCCCTCCCTCCCTCCCTTCCTTCCTTCCTTCCTTCCTTCCTTCCCAGCAGATAGATAAGAAGATAGGAAATTTCTAAAACCAAAGGTCTGGATGAATTATTGCAAAGAATGCCAATCTTCTGTCACTCTTGTTTCAGTGAATTCATCCAATTATCTCTCCACATCCTCCCCTTTTCATGAAATTAGGTCCAGGTCAAGAGATTACCTTCTAACATAGGTCTGTTCTGAAGTGCTTAAATTGATTGTTCCCATAAAATAAAAGGCAAGAACCATTCCATACAAATCACAAAACATTTCAAAGGAAGATTAAGGTGGGAGTAAAGGAAATAGCTGAGCTTCATTTTACAACTGTCTTTTTTTTTTCCAATGCAAGGGCCACATCTAGTTCGGAATACACTTATATGTGATTAATTTCCAGACTGGACATTTTTTCCCCTATAGCCAGAATTGTCCTCCTGCTATTTCCCCAGAAAGCTGCTTTAGCTTTTTCAGACCACAATTTCAACACCCACAGACCCATGCCATGAAAATTATAACAATTTTCACAATATTTGCATTCATGCTGGCATGATCACTTAGTTGTTTTTTTTTAAAAAGAGAGATTCTTAGGATGTGTGTTCTTTTTCCTCCATTCCCATTGTCATGCTTTCCATTAATTAAAATGTGTGCGTTTAAACTATTCTGCCAGATTGATTTAGCATAATAGAATAATTATGGCTACAAAGAAGGAAAGGGGATAATGCAGGGAGACGGTTGCAGTATGTGTATTAATCCATTGTAAAATGAAGGTCTCTTCACTGAAAGTTATGGATGATAATCTATCTCACTAAGTCCAGAAGACATCTAGAGATGAAAGAAAGCAAGTACGGTAGCTTAAAGTCACCCAGATAACTTCTATGAATAAGGAAGAATTGGAGTCTGGTTTTTCCACTTCTGGTCTAACCACTTGAGATGGATGGATGGATGGATGGATGGAAGGATGGGTGGGTGGGTGGGTGGATTAATGAGAGTTCTGGGTTTTCTACTTTGCAAATTATTTAGCGTTTTGAAAATAGCCTCCTCATTCTAAAATGTTCCCATATTATCAGCATAAGCCAGATTGCCAGCTTCCTGATCTTAACCTTACAATAACCTCATGACAAGATTTCAGCCGCTCCTGTAATGTCACCTGATTAAAAACTAAGTGCATGTTAATTTAACACTGAACTACAGGTAAAATTTATATCCATCTGTGCAATTACATTAGCCCAGCAGGGTCCTTTGTTGCACAGAAAATGGACTTCTCTATCACCGAAGAGCAACATTACTTAATTCCTCCTTAATTTGTGCTATACCACTGAATCTGGTATGTAAACAATTTCAGAAGATTAGCAAAGAAACAACAATTCAGAAGGGGGTTTCCAGATTAAAATGGCAGGCAAGGGCGCTCTTTGCTCTTCTTCATGACCAAACAGTAAACATGGGGTAGAATTACAACCATGCAGGAGCTACCAGGCTAACTCTCCCCACTGAATATCCTGAAGGAGGAAAGCCATAACTTTGTAAGAGAGCTTGCAATGATAATCTACGATGGTTCCTCAACATCTACCATTCATCCCATTCAAATGGAAGGGATGTCATCACCATAGAAACAAGTCATAATGTTGCATGCTTACCTATTTATTTCCTCTACTAATACTTCCATGCCACTCCATTTACTCCAACTTTGAGAAGTGGACAATCATCAGGAATTTTTAAGAAAACACAATAAAATTTCAACCCTATGGATTATAAAGAGAGGGGAGAAGCAGTAACAGTACCTTCCACTTGGAAAAGACCATGAACTTTGTCAGGGTTTAAAGGTGAGAATCAGCACTTCAAATGCACCATGAGATTGATTGCCAGGTAGGGCAGTTTCCAAACTAGGAATGTTCCATGGGTCAATTTAGAGGCCTCTGTAACTACCTGGATTGTTCATGCCAGAGCAGCTGAAGTTTCTGAATGGACTTCAAGGACATTACTATTTAACCTTTAGCTAAATGGGTGCTTTGTGAGAGTCAGAAAAAAATACTTGTAGGTGTACTCAAAATTCCAGATGTATCCATCAGTTCAAAAACATTGTTTGGCTTGCCTGCTTGTCTTTCCTTCCGATAGTCAATGTTACTTCATTGATATCTACCTAGGAGTTACACACTACTTCCCTTGTGGCCATAAAAGAACTCATAAAGCCCATTTGCACAATTGCTTGTGACATTACAATATAAAGCAACACATGGGAACCCTCAGACTGCTCAATTCTCATTTTTAAAGAACCTAAATTGCAGCACGTTATACTATATGTCCATGCTAAGTACCAAATCAATATTACTTGGTGGTGCAAAAGAAGAGAAACAGCATTATTAAATCTGAATTGCCAGGGATACAAGGAGAACAATCATGCAGTGCCATATACCAGTGATTGAGGCACTGGAAGATCTGATATGGCAACAGATAAGATCAGCATCGTTCCTGCCTCTAATCCCTTGGAGTGATGGAAGATAAAAATTCAAGGAAAACACAAAAAGATGATGTTTTTCTTCATTCCTTTCAAAGGGACATCTGAGAACTGGATTGCAACATTAAGAGAACAATATGTTCAGAGCAGAAGCTGGATTTAATATAGAATGAGTCTTTCACGAACTGTGCTGGGAATTATATACGGCAGTAAAGGCCCTTTTTCCACCTGAAGAACTGCCAGACCAAAGGAAACCAAAGTATCTAACTCCCAATTTATTCTTTCAAAGATATTGCAAATATTTTGGTAAACAAACAGCTATATCTACAATGACAAAGCTGTGAAGTATCAGCAATCAATTATAGTATAATACTCCACTTCAAAACTACAGATAGTCCTTGACTTACAACCATTTGTTTAGTGACCATTTGAAGTTACGACACAAAAAAAAGTGACTTATGACCATTTTTCACATTTATAACCATTCTGATGGTCACATGATCAAAATTGGGATGCTTGCCAACTGACTCATATTTCTGACATTTGCAGTGTCCTGGGCTCATGTGATCATCTTTTGTGACCTTCTGGCAAGCAAAGTCAATGGGAAACCAGATTCACTTAACCACTATTTTGCTAATTTAACTGCAATGGTTTATTTAACTAGCTACATCCATAGATACTAGGCTTCTTGATGGATGTTGCATCACAAAAACAACATGTGGGGAAGCTGGATGAGGGGACAAAGAGCATCTACTTTGCTCTTTTTTGATCCATGTAATTGCTATCACCATTAAAAATTATTTCCTGTGTGAGACATGTTCCATAGATTGGCAAAATGATTTGTGACTTTGGGAACTAAATTAAATTGACACTAAGAGTCTATCAGAGAAATGTGTCCCTCCTTGTCACATTGTCACTTGAGTCAATTGCGGTTAAGCCAAATACAACTAAACTGCCCTATTATGATTGACATGTTGTCTGCCTGAGTTTCATTCATAAATAACAACTCTTACAATGTGTCATTCTCCTAGAATCTAAAATGTGTATATTTTATCTCAGGGTGAAGTAAAATGTTTGATATGATTCCTTCAGCAGTTAAGGCAATGTTCTGCTTAAGAGACATAAGCACATGAACAAAGGACTGGTCATGTGTATTTCTCATGTAGAATCACATTAGCTTCCAGGAATAAACAAACAATTGAGATGTGGAATCCTTGCCACTCTCTGAACTTGGTTCTTGCAGATGTTTCATGACCTAGTAGGTAACATTTTCAGTGTTAGAAAGGAGTGGGATTTGCTATTTGTTTATAGGTAGTGGCTTGCCCTGGCAGTGTTGGTGGGAGTTGAGAGTTGTGATTCCGTGTCTGGATACCGAGTTTCTTTGACTTAAGAAGATCAAATCGTATGCTAAGGACAAATCATGCTTCTGTGATATGTATATATGTCTGTCTGTCTGTCTCTATGTATGTATGTATGTATGTATATCCCATCTTTATTATTTTTACAAATAACTCAAGATGGCGAACACATCTACTCCTCCTTCCTTCTCTTATTTTGCCCACAACAACAACAATTCTGAAAGGTAGGTTGGGCTGAGAGAGACTGACTGGCCCAAAATGATCCAGCTGGTTTTCATGACTAAGGAAGGACTAGAATTCATAATGTCTTGCTTTGTAGCCTAGTGCCTTAACCACTAGACCAAACTGCCTCTCATAATGTATAGTGTATATCAAGATACCACAGATATCCATAATGGGGTAAGAGGAAAGCAAACTATGAAAAATGTCATAATATTGCAATGTATCATACTTATGTCTGATGTCTGGTTGCAGATACAGTAAGTTAGATCTTGCACTGTGATGTCCCAATGAATGTTTTTCTATTTTACTGTCTTTGTGGTTTGTTCTAAATGCTCATGCAAGAGCCCATTAATAAATGGAGAGAATGGAAATATACAGTATTTATGAAGATAAATATAATATACTTTATTTTTAGGCTACAAGTAACATATACAGGTAAATGTTCAACTCATTATTGAAATGTGGAATCATATGAAGGCAAACAGTATCATCTACATTTAGAAGCATTGCCAGTTTGCTGTTTACAGAAATGAAAATATTGGGGAGGGAGAAGGAATGTAATCCTATTAAGATTACTTTGAGAATATTTAATGGGAATAAAATGCTGAAATTATTGTTCCAATATGCATACAAAAGTGGGAACAATGAATAAATAAGAGTTTCTTGAAGTACTTAGAATACTGCATCCATATTATAAAAAAGATGTTGAGACCCTCGAAAGAGTGCAGAAAAAAGCAACAAAGATGATCGGGGGCTGGAGACTAAATATGTGAAGAACGGTTGCAGGAATTGGATATGTGTAGCCTAGTGAAAAGACTAGGGGTGACATGATAGTGGTGTTCCAATATTTGAGAGGCTGCCACAAAGAAGAGGGGATCAACCTTTTCCCCAAAGCACCTGAGGGCATGGACAAGAAATGATAGATGGAAATTAATCAAGGAGAGAAGCAACCTAGAACTAAGGAGAAATTTCCTAACAGTGAGAGCAATTAACAAGAGGAAGAACTTGCCTTCAGAAGCTGTAGGCACTCCAGCACTGAACGCTTTTAAGAAGAGATTGGGCGGCCATTTGTCTGGAAGGTTATGTCTCCTTCTTGAGCAGGGGGTTGGACTAGAAGATCTCCAAGGTCCCTTCCCTTCTGTTAAGTTGGGTATAGAAGACTGACATCCTAAAAAGGAAATCTTCAGTCTGTAACATACTGGATAAAGATGTCCATTCAGACAGGGTAAAAAAATCAAGATGAGAGTCACAAGCATGCAATCAAAGTCCTATTCCTTTTTTATGTGCACATCTTCTTGGCTTTTTAAATATTTAAGATATGTTTACTGTTAGAACAATGAAATACAAAGGGAAAAAAGGTCCATGTTGGATAGTAATTCTTATAATTATACCTATAATTTCCTGAATGTTGTGATGCATTTCTCTCCAGTACTTTTGAGAGGTGTTTTTTTTTACATAACCAGCACCTATAATAAAACATTTCTTCTTTTTATAGTGATTTCAGTATTTATTATTATTATATGATTTATCTATCTTAGTTATTATTTATGGAGTTATATTTATTATTGATTTATCTATCAAATTTATATGGCTTCCCATCTCAAAAGCATACCCCGGCAGCATATAACACTGAATTAAAAAAAACCCCCAATAAATAGATAAAAACAGTCATGATTTAAAAATATATAAACAAAAGACACAAGAAAGGGTGAATGTGATATACCATCTGTAAAACATGTTATAGCCGTATTCTCTTAAATTATAACTTGGAGTAAATTTTTTAGATTTATTTTTCCATAGCTCTTCCTGTTGCAATACTGTGATTATTTCTTGGAAATTTTGTATCCACTTTGTTCTACAAGTTTTGATTTGTTTCATCTCCATGCAATATTTCAGTAACAATTTATATATTTAGCATTCCTAATAGGTAATCTTGATTTTGAATAAGTATTCCAAATTCTTCCATCTTGCTCTTGACTTTTTTGATATATGCCCACCTGTGATAATGAGGTATTTTTGGTTTATATTTCCAAAATGGCTTCCCACTATCTGAACTCATCTCAGAAATATGCAGTTGTGCCAAAGGTCATATCCCGTTGGCCAACTACAATATGTTTTATTAATGTTATTAATTCATTTTTATAGAGAAAATGTTATTGTGCTTAAGACTATTGAAAGGTCATGTGCCAGTGAGGAAGTGTTTAGCAGAAAATGGCAACTAATTTCAACCTTTAATATAATTTATGTAATAACTTATCTATAAGGCTTAGACTTTTGATACTGCTAGTATAATATATATAGATATTATATAATATTTATATATATATATAAATAAAATATTTATTGAAAGAAATGCACAGAGTATGAATAGCAAATGCTGCACCTACTGAGGGTGTGCTGATCTCTACTGAGAATAACTTACTTAGAATAATTTTAAAGATAATCAACAATATACCACTAATAACCAATTAACAATCTAATAATTAGTAATAACAACAACTCACTTTTTTGTTACAGCTACAGTCTACTAATAGACAAGACACCACTTTTTAAATTTTATTTTTTTATATGCATTTAATTTTAATTCTTGCACTTTATTATCCTGATTTAGGATAGATATTGATCATTCTGAGCTGTTTTTTTAAATTGAAGATTGTTTTATGGGTTTTTAAATACATAGTTCTGGGCTACTTCCAGGATGAACTATGACATTCTGATTGTATGAACTGAAGGGCTTTGGACAGAGGTAGGCAACTTTGGCTCTTTTATGACTTGTGGACTTCAACTCCCAGAATCCCTGAGCTGGCTGGCTCAGGGATTCTGGGAGTTGAAGTCCACGAGTCATAAAAGAGCCAAGGTTGCCTACCCCTGGCCTTGGAGAAATAGCTCCAAAACACACAAAGAGAATCATCCCATGCATCTTATGACGACTGCAAGAATTAGAGCTTAATTCTGTCTACTCGGGCACACAAATTAATTCTCCAATTCCCCTGCTTAGAGATGGCACTAAGAACGTCAGACAGGAACCACTGAAGCTGAAACCAAGCCCAGCCTTACAAGAAAATTCACTCCTCTGTCTCCAAAGCTCTAACAGGAGAAGTGGCCCTGAATGATACTTCAATTTGCAAGAGAAGAAGGATACAGCCGCCTGCCTAATCACTCAGTCATCACACCTCATTATGCAAATAAAGCAATCTGTATTCAAATCAAAAAATTGCACTTTGAGCTACACAGTTTTCCAGGATCATTCTGTTCTATAACGCATGATAAGATGGAAGGGGAAATAAAAGGGGGAAATTATCCATACAAATGCAGCGATACAAAGGAAAAGCGATAGCCAGTGGTGGGGAGTAACCGGTCGCTCTGCAATTACAAAAACTTGAAAGTCTACAAGCATGCAAAGCAGGCATCTCAAAAATTTAGGGCAGGCTGAGCTACAGTAGCTTCATAGACTATGTTGTGACACAGCTTGTTCCATATGTGGTGTTTGCATATTGCTTCTTATATAGATTATACATTCTCTCTATCTCTCCCTCCCCCCTCTCTCTCTTCCTCTATCCCTCCCTTCCCCCTCTTCCTCTCTCCCTCTCTCTTTCTCCCTCTTCCTCCCTCCCTCTCCCTCCCTCTCTCTCTTTCTCCCTCTCCCTCTCTCCCTCTCCCCCCTTTCTCTGTATGTGAGCGAGAAAGAGAGGCAATTCGTAAAAACTGTTAATGCAAATGGATCTAATTTCACACTGTTGGACTAATAGATAGCAATAGCACTTAAACTTATATATCGCTTCACAGTGCTTTACAGCCCACTCTAAGTGGTTTACAAATGCCAGCATATTGCCCCCCCAACAATCTGGGTCCTCATTTTACCGACCTCGGAAGGATGGAAGGCTGAGTCAACCTCGAGCCGGTGAGAATCGAACTGCTGAACTGTTGGCAGCTGGCAGTCAGCAGAAATAGCCTGCAGTACTGCATTCTAACCACTGCGCCACCACGGCTCCTTAGCTGACCCTAAGTCAGTCATCCTGTGACATTCATCTGTGTTAATAACATACGTTAAATATCCATGTGCTTATGCTTTGAAAGAAACTCTTGTGCCAAAAAGGTTAGAAGTAAAAATGTACAAATGCCATAGTTAGAAGCATTTAAAAATGAATGAATCCCTTGGCACTATTGCACCACTCTGCAGATAGTCCTCATTTAACAACAATAGTCATTTAGTGAGCATTCAAATTTACAATGAATCTCCCCAGAGCTACGTATAACCCATTTTTGAAATTCTGACGGCTGCCTCCTCTTAGTCATGTGATCACATTTTGGGCACAAGGCAAGCAGCTCCCATTTATAATGTTTGCAGTGTCCTGCAATCATGTGATCATGACTTTTGGTGGTTTTTGCCACTTTCTGGAGTTTACTTCCAGTTTCCAGCAAAAACCACCCATTTGATAAAACAAACATGTTTAATGACCGCAGTGTTTGCTCAATGACCACTGCAAGAAAAAAATGTACAATTGGGTGGGCTCATGTGCTTTAACAGCTGCCAGGATTTATGACCGTAATTCCAGGGCCAAGGTTTCCTCAAAGCAAAACAATAGTATGAACTGCTGCTATGTTTTAGTCACCTGGCTAAATAAAAGTTCCAGTGTTTGCGCTAAAGGCAGGCATTCTTATATGAAGTGTTTGATCCACCCACTTTTTAGACATGCAAAACAAAGAGCTAAAAAAAATATGCTAATGAACCATAAAGAACTACTCAGATTATGTTGTAAACAGGAACTTGAATGTATGAGAGCATGTAATAATAATAATAATAATAATAATAATAATAATAATAATAATAATAATAATAATAATAATAACAACAACAACAACAATAACAACAATAACAATAATAATAGAATTGGAAAGGACTTTGGAGGTCTTCTAGTCCAACTCCCTGCTCAGGCAGGAAACCCTATACCAGACATGTCAAACATGTCATGTGACATCACGAGACATATTGGAACTATTTTGGCATTGCCGGCAATGGGGTGGGCATGGCTTCCAGATGATGCGTCCGGCCCGTGGGCCGGCAGTTTAACACCCCTGCCCTATACCATTTCAGACAAACGGTTGTCCAGTCTCTTCTTAAAAACTATTGGAGCACTCACAGTTCCACTGATTAATTGTTCTAACTGTCAGGAAATTTCTCCTTAGTTCTAGATTGCTTCATTCTTTGATTAGTTTCCATCTGTTGCTTCTTGTCCTACCTTCAGGTGCTTTGGAGAATAGTTTGACTCCCTCTTCTTTGTGGCAGCCCCTGAGATATTGGAAGACTGCTTTCATGTCACCCCCAAGTTCTTCATTAAACTAGTCATACCCAATTCCAGCAACCGTTCTTTTTATGTTTTACCCTCCAGTTCTCTGATCATCTTTGTTACTCTTCTCTGTAGAAGATATTTGGGTGACATTCGGAAATAGGTAAATTTGAGACATATACTTATAGGCTGTTATTTTGTTTCTCTGGCTTGCACAAAACACTTCCTCTGTGTTATTTTGCAAAAAAAAAGCGTTAAGTATATGAGAGATACTGAGGTGACAGCATTTAGATGCTACCAGCATTGCAAAAGGATTAAAAGTCATGAGCAAATGCAATTAACATCTCACCAATTATTATAAACACCATGTAATTTAACCAACTACTGAGATGACTTTTCACACATTCTGTTTACTGCAAAGAACAGAGAACAGTGGAAATAAATAAATACACGAATAAAACATTTTCATGAGCAAGATGGAAGGGTGAAATTAAATATGCAAGGTTTGATCCTAAGAGATATAGGGTTGAGGGTTGAGATGCAAGCTAGAGGACAGTCAGGGCTGAATGAAGGCCGAGTGATGCCCTAAACACACCTCCAAAATGGCTTCCCTCGACAGAAGCCATTGTACAGCCCTCTCTAAGTGTTTTACAGAGTCAGCATATTGTCCCCAACAATCTGGGTCCTCACACCATCAGATGGAAATAAATGTGATATCACCTTCAAAACAAACTTTTAAACTTTAGTCACTCACCATGATGATGAAAACATTTTCTTTAAACCATCCAGAGCAAAGTCGATGAGTTTTAAAAGTGAGTTTTAAAAATTTGACTGAATTTGAGACTAACAGTGAAAGAATTAAGAGCATGATAGGTAGGGGGAAATCTCTGTGGTGCCACACTTATCTTGGTGACCTAAGCATGTGCTTATTTTGTTTAATGGTTAATTCAGGGATTTAACAGTACGTGGAAATGATAGCAATAGCACTTAGACTTATATACTGCTTCATAGTGCTTTACAGCCCTCTCTAAGCAGTTTACAGAGTCAGCCTATTGCCCTCAACAATCTGGGTCCTCATTTTACCGACCTTGGAAGAATAAAAGGCTGAGTCAACCTTGAGCCAGTGAGAATCGAACACCTGGAGTTAACAGCCTGCAGTGCTGCCTTCCAATCACTGTGCCACCATGGGTCTTGAGAGACAGGGTGAAGAAAGGCATCCAAGGGAATGGTTAGATAAAAGGCAGATGAATGTGGGTGGGGCAAGAGATTCAGAAGAAACCCCCCCCCCTAGTTTTTTGGGCTATAAATGAGACCAAGGGAAAAGATGTACTTTCAGACTTACAAGTTTTTGTTAATGTAACTTTACAATAAAGTAGAGTTAGCTCATGTGATCGTGCTTCCTGTCTGAGCTACTGTACATGGTAAGACTGAGACAGTGTATGCTCAAAGTGATGCTTCAGTCTAAGAAATGCACTATAAATCACCTATGCACTCCCTCTTTAACACTGTTCAGATGACCAGATAAGAAGACATTACATTCTTCCTGCCTAGGAGCAAATAACCCTTCCATGCAAGATCTGAATTGATCAGGCAGAACATTCAGTTAGATTGGATTCTAGCTAGGACAAAGAGGCCAAATTTTATTTAGCAGAATTGATGGACCCAAGTCTGGCATCAGGGCTCAAAACGGGGACAATGTGATAGCAGAGCATTTCATCCTCCAAGGATACTCCACTCCACAGCCATAGCCGTGGGAGTCAAGAGAATAGGTGCTTTTTTCTGTAATTCAGGAACTGGCAATTCTCCTTTTGCAACCCATCCTGGATTGTTGGCACTAAAGGGTAAAAAATACTGAGTTTGTCCTTCATGACGCCCTTTAAAAAAATAATTATAGCTCACACATTTCAGGAAAAAATGCCAAATTAAAACTAGACTATTAAAAAAAAAGTAGACTCCATATTAAGAATCATTGTTTTGTAAATGTACATACGATGCTGGAAGACACACAGCTAAAGATAAGACAAACCTGAGACCAGAATTTCCATTGCCAAGCAGAGCAGTCATTAAATGAGTCACACCCAATTTTACAACCTTGTTTTGCCACTATTAAGTGATTCACCGGTCATCAGTTACATTCTCAGTGTCATTGTAACTTCAAATGATCGCTAAACAAATGGTTGTAAGTTGAGGACTACCTATATCAATAGGAAGCCACATTCTTCAAATAATCCTAGTGACATTATTTTGTCACTAGGGATGGTAGCATGCAGCCCAAAGTAGCTCACCTTGAAAAAAAGGGTTAATGGAAGGAAGACCACCAGCAATTCTAGGCTAGATTAATCAATCAGAAAGCATTCTGGTAGAATGGAATAGTAAATCACTTCCGTATTAGGAAAAAAATTTGGAAAAAAAAATATAAGAAAGGGTGTAGCTGATCTTTTTTTAGTCTCCTTTTTTTAGAGAGAGAGGTGGGGGGAGGCGGACTGCTCATGAGATGAGTGTGGAGACCTCCTGGAGGCTATAGGAATTAAGTGTCACATTAAAAAAAAAAGGCTTTTCCTCCTTGTCATCACAATTTCAGAAACACGGTGTCCTTTTTCACACTAGCACAAGTCACACAAAACACTAAATTGCTTAAAGAAGAGAGCCACAGCCGGATTCTATCACTCACAGCTAAAGAAATGCTGTTCCAGAAGATTAAAAGCAACAGATCCAATGTTTAATTAAGGGATACAGGAGAAAGAAGGGGTGGGTGGGTGAGCCCCCACCATTCAATTTAAAGCCCCACCACCCAATTTAAAGAGGAAACTGGAAAAAAAAAATATGTTAACCAGAAAAGGGGGAGGGAGGGCAGAAGGGAGATATCACCATCACACCCTACAACCAACGAATCATTAAAAAATGACACTGTGGTTTGTGGCTTGCCTGGATTGTGGAAAAGCAGCCCTGCTCAATGCCATTCACTCCTCTCCAATTATGTTAGCTGAGAAAAGAGAGTTAGGAAAAGGAGAAATCAGGGCCTTTTTGAAAAAGTCCTGCCTTTTCAGACATTTCCTTTGTTCTACCCAGAAGAAGCGCAAACTTTTAATGTACAAGTCTGTGTGAATGCTATTATCTTGGAAAGGTGAAAAAAGATCCACGGGTGGCTTTGCCAAAGCTTAGCTTTAGCCTTCCTAACAATATTGGGTTATATTTGACCACAGGAGAATATATAAGCTACATCAAAGGGAACGACTAAAGCTCTTCTACTATAATTATCCTGTACATTTTCCCATAATAAAGAAACCAAAAGCTTCTAGCCCAGTGGATAAGCATGAGGTTGAAGCATCTTTTTCTCAAAAGTGTTTTAATTCAAATGAAATCAAATCATAGCTTTATGACAATCAATTTATGACCAGTGTAGTGTTTTAATTGATGCTACTTTTAAACAAGTACAGGTAGTCCTCGTGTTATGACTATAATGGAGCCTGGATGATTATTCATAATGGATATGACTCATAATGGTCGTAAACAGATTGGACATGTGACTGACCCAATGTTACATTTTTTTTGCAGTGGTCATTAAGCAAATCACCATGGTTGTAAGTATGAACACTCAGACTGCAAATGTGGCAGCCGTAAATGCAAACCGATTGTTCACTATAGAGGCCATTATGCCAAAAACTAGAAGTATGTGCCAGTTTTCAGCAAAACCATTGTGAAAGGCAGTCATGTGAACATAGAATGCTGCAAATGGTTGTAGATGTGGCCGTGTTGTGAAATGCAGTCATGTGACCACGGGGGGGGGGGGGAGACAACAATTTCAGATCCAAGTTATCTGTCCCCTTTTTCAGGTCTAATTCTGTCTTTAAAGTACTGTTGCAATTTAGAATACAATTTGGAACTTTTTTTTTAGAGCATTTCCCCTAAAATGCTTAGCAAGTTGCTAATTCTGATCTGTAATTTATTCATTTCTATAAATAAGACTCTGTTTTTGAGTTTTAATATTTAATGTCAAAAAGGAGACTTACATTTTATTTTATTTTATTTTATTTTATTAAAAAGTTTAATTTTGTTCATCTGTGGTTGATTTATTGCCCAAAGGAAGGGGAAAAAAATGTTGAATCATTTAGCCATAAGTCTGTTTGCACTACATAGTCACATGCTTGCACTACTGATATTATTTTGCTTTTTGTATTATTAATATTTAATAGCCAGAAAGTCAGTATTATGAGAGTCCCACCACTTGAACCCCAAGGATTAGGAAATTTTGTGTTCCTGTGATGAAAAGCAAGGTATAATTGGTTAAAGACATATTTACCTTTTTTTTAACCATTATTCTTGGTTTGACACATTTTAACCAACAAATTGTAGGGAATGTAGGTAGTCCTCAACTTATGACCCCAATTGAGCCCAAAATTTCTGTTGTCTTCCCCATTGACTCTGTTTGTCAGAAGGTTGCAAAAGGTGATCACATGACCCATGAACCTGCAACCATCAGTTACCAACCATCTGAATTTTGATCATGTGACCTTGAGCATGCTACAATGGTCATAACTGTGAAAAACTTATAAAAACTGGTCATAAGTCACTTTTTTCAGTGCCGTTGTAACTTTGAACCATCACTAAATGAACCATTGTTACTTGAGGATTATCTGTACATATTTTTATCTTTATTTTATACTTATTACTCTTTTATATTTATCACCCATGTAACAACTGTATTAACATAGCAATATATGAGTGAAAGTTATGCTCTGTGATTTATCCTGCTTGTTGTTAGTATATTGTTGTATTTATTTGCTTCACTCTATTTTTGTTCTTTTGATTTTTTTTCTGGTCATTGACAGAATAAAGAGTATTTGTTGATTGACTGATAGGGTAGGTCCATGTGAGGTACCCCATGAAAGATAGGAAGTGACAACAGAAAGTAGTGAAATATTATCCCAAAGTAGGAGAAAGGACCAGGGTGTGAAGAGAAGTTTTAAAAGTGGAGGATGGAAACTTCTAACTTTTCAATCTATGGGCTCAGCCAGTCTTCTCTAGTTAACGTTCCTCCAGGCCTTCCTGTCCTCTACCATCTTCTGGAGTCCATTTAAGCTCACGCCTACTGCTTCAGTGACTCCATCCAGCCACCTCATTCTCTGTCGTCCCCTTCTTCTATTGCCCTCAATCTTTCCCAGCATTAGGACTCCAGTGAGTCCTTCCTTTTCATTAGGTGGCCAAAGTACTTGAGTTTCAACTTTAGGATCTGGCCTTCTAAAGAGCAGTCAGGGTTCATCTCCTCTAGGACTGACCGGTTTGATTGCCTTGCAGTCCAGGGGATTCGCAGGAGTCTTCTCCAGCACCATAGTTCAAAGGCCTCAATTCTTTGGCGCTCAGCCTTTCTTATGGTCCAACTTTCACAGCCATACATTGCAACTGGGAAAACCATGGCCTTGACTATATGTACTTTTGTTGGCAGGGTGATGTCTCTGCTTTTTAGTATGCTGTCTAGATTTGCCATAGCTTTCCTCCCCAGGAGCAAACGTCTTTTAATTTCTTGGCTGCAGTCCCCATCCGCGGTGATCTTGGAGCCCAGGAAGATAAAATCTGTCACTACCTCCATTTCTTCCCCATATATTTGCCAGGAATTGAGAGGGCCGGATGCCATGATCTTGGTTTTCTTGATGTTGAGTTTCAAGCCAACTTTTGCACTCTCCTTCTTCACCCGCATCACATGTATGATATCATATAAAGAGGACCCTGAGTTATACTGGATCCCAATTCAACTAATTATGAGTGACAAAGCTTATGTACTCCTTTATTGTATTATCAGGTAATTGCTTTGCAATGTTTATGTCCTGCATTTTACTGTCAGGCTTTCAAAGTAATTTACATATATCAAAAACCAAGAAAGCAGTTAATACATTTATGACCACAGTTTGAATAAAAATAATGTGTAAAGTAAAAAAAGTCATTCACCCTATATTGCATCAGAAATCTTTTGACTTGGCATCAAAAAGATATTAAACTTTCTTGGAATATATATTAAATAGCTTGTTCTGATAGAAAAAAAAAATATCCCTGTGCCTGGTTCTCTATATATCCATTACATCTCTGACACTAGAGGCATATAGAGGTAAACCTCAAAAGAACATTTAAAAGGGCAGCAAGTTCAAATAACTCCCATTAGGAAAACATACAGCTACATAATCTCAAGGTAGCAATTAATATAAAATATATTAATATATTCAGAATACTAAAATTGTGTTGATTAATGACTCCAGGCAATTCTGAGCTAAAGAGAAACATTTAAGGTACGAACTCTTCTGATTTTAATTATATCCTGATTATTATTTTTTTCCCCAAGATAGCAGTGTGTTATACAATGACCTTCATAAAAATATCCAAGAACCATTACCTAGGCCAGGGGTAGGCAACCTTGGCTCTTTTATGACTCGTGGACTTCAACTCCCAGAATTCCTGAGCCAGCCAAGCTGACTCAGGAATTCTGGGAGTTGAAGTCCACGTCATAAAAGAGCCAAGGTTGCCTACCCCTGACCTAGGCCAATGTTTCTCAACCTTGGTGACTTTAAGGTGATAAACTGAAGTTCATACAGTGAGACTAAACTAAAATTTCTCTGCTTAATTTGACCTTCTAACCCAAACTTCTCCAGCTTGATGTCCTCTAGCTGGCTGAGAGATGATGAAAATGCCATTTCTATATACAAGTAAGGCCTGGCTGGAAAGGTTGCTTTTCACATTGTACACCTATATTGTAAGCAATAATGTATTTTAAGGAATGCTTTCAAGAATGTCAACCGATATTTTAAAATTGGCAGAAAACTCTTGCTTAGAAAATGGAGAAAGGAAGAAAGAAGAGGGAGTCAAGCTATTTTCCAAAGCGCCTGAAGGCAGGACGAGAAGCAACGGATGGAAACTGACCAAAGAGAGAAGCAACCTAGAACTAAGAAGAAACTTCCTGACAGTTAGAACAATTAACCAGTGGAACAACCTGCCTCCAGAAGTGGTGAATGCTCCAACACTGGAAGTTTTTAAGAAGAGACTGGACAGCCATTTGTCTGAAATGGTATAGGGCTTCCTGCCTGAGCAGGGGGTTGGATTAGATGACCTCCAAGGTCCCTTCCAACTTTATTATTATTATTATTATTATTATTATTATTATTATTATTATTATTATTATTATTATTATTATTATTATTATTATTATTATTATTATTATTATTATTATTATCTGAAAGAGAAAATGAATTAGAAGCACTATCAACACAAATAATAAAAATATGAAGAGTTGGTTAGAGTCCTGAAATAGTCAAGAAAGATCAGAAAACATTAAAAATCAACAGAAAACATGAAGACAGTCAACTTTTTTTAATGAATAAATAATACACTGCTGAAATAAATGACTCTTATGAAATATAGAGCATTAGTGGTAACTTACAATGTGTGAAATGAAATTTAAATGTGCTGGAAGCTGGAAATCTTTCTTCATTTCTTTCTTTTGTAGGATTTTCAGCAGTGCAAATTGTTCAGATAACTCGAAGTCGCACATAATATTGCACACCCTGCAATATCCTCACCTTGGCACAGAAGTTCTCCATGCAAAAAATGCTACAGAAGTCCCCCCTATAAGCTGCCACCTTACACTTGCTTCTGCTTTGTTACCATGTGGTGACAGTCTGCCATGAACTCTGGGGGGAGTGGATGGGAGGGGGAATGCTTGGGGGAAAACAGAAGTAACTTCTGTATCTCCCCGAGATACTGCCTCAAGGTTACACAGCTGGGAAAAGAAGGCAGCTGCATACCAACCTATGCTTGAACTGACTGTTCTGAAAACATCTCGCTTGAACCTGATTGGTCATGGGGGCAGTCAGTGGTGAGAGGCAGTTAAGGTAGGGAAAAGTTGAACTGAGGGATTTTGGTGCACAATTCTCAGTTCTGGCTATGTGTTACTTCAATACACTTGACTTCTAATAAAACTATATCTTTCTCAGCAGATGGAGCCAAGGATCTTTTCTATTTAAAGGTTTAAGTGGTGGTAGATCTGAACACCCCCTTTGCTACTTATTGGTAGAAATACTCATCACTAGTAGCTCATCTTGTTCTTTCAATTTCCAATTGAGATGAGTGGATTTCCACAAGTATGACAATGTGGTGGAATCTGGTGCTGAGTTGAAAGGAGGAATGAAATGGATGATTAGCCTCGAGTCCCTTGTGGGGAGGAAAAAGTTGAAGGGAGATCCTCCCTTCAAACTTTGCAGTATTTATCTAGTAGTTATGCAGTGTGTACTTTGTCAAGATTCCTGTCTATAAGCAAGCAACAATAAACATACTACTTTGATCAGCTATTGATCATTATGCCTTTTCTTGTGCCTGACAGAAATAAAAAAAAGATGCTATACCAGACTTATAAAAGAAACCAGCTGATGTCTTAATAGTAATTAATATTTTATATTCCTGGTGTTTTCTTCATAAAAGCAAAGAGGAGGACACAGAGGGCCATGCAGCCATGGGGCTTGTTAGTACCCTAAGACCCTTTCCTCTTCCTTTTAATTAGCATTTAATTGCCTATATTCAATGTTTTAACATTTTGTTTGTACACCACCCAGAGTCTCTAAATGTGATACATAAATAAATAATAAAAGTACAGGCTTGCCTTACCATGGCTTTTTCACATGCAGTATGCATCTACCATTGTCACCAAAAAGATTATCCATCTCCAGCATCTTCGAATATCACTGCTGTCCAGCACAGATTCCTGCTTGCTTTAGCTGGACAACTGGGATAACCTTCACATTTTGGGTGAACTGGTGGGGTACTCTCTCTCACACACACAGACACAAATATTTACATACATAAACACACTCTTGGCATACACTCCTGATGCACTTTCCTCATCTCTCTCTGGGACACCCACACTCCCTCCTCAATGAGGCAGTAGAGAAGAACTTGGGAGTCGCAAAATGCAAGGTAGCTTCATACAATATATTTTATCAGTGTATTGCTTATTTCCTATCTTCAAGGAGATTGAGTGACTTGCAGTCCGCTCTGCCCTGCCAAGGATCTTTTTATTAAAAGGATACATAAACAGTAATGCAAAGCTGTCATTTATGTAAAATAATATCTTTTACTCATGAATTTTATTTTGATTGTATCCTGCCTTTATTATTTTTACAAACCCAAGGTGGCAAACATATCCAACACACCTTCCTCCTCTGATTTTCACCACAAGAAATCTGTGAGGTGGGTTGGGCTGAGAGAGAGTGACTAGCCCAAAGTCACCAGTAGCTCCTTTCATGGGCCAAGGCAGGACTAGAACTCACAATCCCCTAGCTTCCAGGCCAGCATCTTAACCACTACACTAAAATAGCTCTGCATTTTATTCCCTATATTGATACATGGAATAAAAAAAGCATTGACTTGAGGGGATGAAAGTGTGTGGTGTGTGTGTGTGTGTGTGATGTGCGTGCGCGCATGCGCATACACACACAAGTCTTTCTGTCAGTTTTTGACCAACGGTGACTGACGTCTTGGCAAATTTTCAGAAGTACAGCAGTTTGCCCCTGCCTCCGTTCTAGGACTAAGAGAAAGTGACTGGCCCAAAGTCACTCAGCTGGCTTTCATGGCTAAGGTGGGACTTGAACTCATGTTGCCTGCTTTCAAGCTTGGTACCTTAACCACTAAACCAAACTGGGCCTCTTATAGTATTGGATGGCTGAAGGACCATTTTCAGCAATCACTCTTGTAGAAACTGTACTAGCAGTAACAGCTCTTAGTTTAGATAAATAAAATAAAATAAACTAACAAGCCTGACAATGAGCTATAATCTCTAATGAAACACTGGCCTCTGAATAAAACACAGAACTTTGTAATTAGAATCTGGATGAGAAGACTACCCTGTATAGATCATTGTCATCACCATTGCTAGCCTCAAGGGTTTGAGTAACATATAAATAACACATGCTGAATTTTGTCTTCAAATTAATTGACCTGCAGCTGGCAGGAGGATACAGTTGTGTACTTGATGCTGAAAAACCATCACTATGAATAAAAGTGAGTATAAAGTAATATGAGAGCCAGTTAAGGCAAAACAAGCTAGAAACCAGGAAACTGTGAGTTCTAGCCCCACTTTAGGTACCAAACCAGGTGGGTTGCCTAGAGCCAGTCACTATCTCTTAGCCCTAGGAAGAAGGCAATGACAAGTTACTCGTGAAATATCCCCAAGAAAATTGCAGGGATTTGTTCAATTAACACTGAACTTGGAAGGTGTGGTGCCTACAGAGATGGAGCTGGGGTGATAGACTATAATGAAGTGGCGATTTCCGAGGAAGGAGGGCGCACATTCCAAGGAGTGGGGGGAGGGGGGAGATAAGAATCAGCATAGGCAGCATAGCCCAGAGCTGAATATGAGGCAGAGGAAGAGAATAAGGATAATTAGGAATACCTAACAAGAACAAGGATATATATATATATATATATCACAATGTCAAATTAAGGATTTTATTGGATGCTAATTGAATACCTTCCACTGACGATAAAACTAAAGTCTGGAATAATTTGTATTTTTCCATCTTTTGAGGCAGAACATTTTTTATGAGGATGGATTTGAAAGGGGGTCAATAACTATCTTAAGGGCCGTCTTCCACATTTGTTGTTGAGCATCTCTGAAGACAGTAAAAATATAATTTACGTTTCATAACGTCTAGAATGTGAACTAACACTGAAGGGAGAAAGACTTTTACTTGGCAGTCTTTGAAAAGAAGAATGAAAGAAAGACAGGGCGGGTGGGAGGGAGTAAATGAGAAGCCATTTTGGGCTTAGTGAATAACAGGCAGATTTCCTAGGAACAGCAAGCATTTCCTTTCCTCCTTTTACCTTTAAAAGCCAGTTTGAAGTAACCCCTGGCCACCAAATTGCAGAGGAATTATCTTGAATTACAGGCCTCAGTTTGTTAAAAAGCATGGTTGGTTATCAGCAGCAACTCTTCCAATGACAACGAACAAATAGATGAAAATATATGACAGTTGTTCAGTTTTGAAGCTTTGGAATAGAAAATGGGGGGGGGAGGAGCTGAAGAAGATTCTGTCCTTAACACATCTGAATTATTGGGATTTTTAAACACTTTATTCTTAGCTCAATAAATTATATGCAGCAATCATTTGTCTGATGTTTTGTATTTTGAAAAAAGTGACAGCTTTAGCTGAAAATAGGCATGCAATCTATCAGACTGAGATTTTTTTCCCCATCTTCTTATTTCCCAGCAATTTTTCCAAGCATTCAGATCCTCACCTTCCTCCCACCCATTTCCCTTCTCCATGTTTCAGTAATGTTATAAATGAATCACGCCTGACACCTTCCTTAATTGACAATTGCACAGTTGCACAACTTGCATTGTCGCTACCAAAGAGACTCGACTACAAAACCATATTGTATCTAGTGAAATTAGGCAAATGCTGTATGTGTATATAGTTATGAATATGTAATAAATCACTCATACAGATATAGGGTAGAATGTTGGAATGAATGCATGAATGATTTGGTGGATTTGTATGGCTGCCTATCTCGTATGCAAGATTCTGGGCAGTTAACAAAATTAAAAACATTTACAAAACAAAATAAAATCCTTAGCAGCTAGAATATATATATGTCACCACCACATATCCACGCAAAAAGCAAACCCAAACCCACACAGATGATGAGGCACGACCACAAACTAGAAGCCAGTCCACAGCTGCATCATCAGCCACTTTAAACCCCTCCAATCCATACATGAAGCAAACTGACACCCACCATAAAGATGTGGCACGACCACGAACACGAAGCCAAACAACAGCAATGAAGCTNCAGAACACAGCCAAGCTCCCACCCAATCAGCTCCAACCCCACTGGCAGTTAAAAGGAAGAAACAGCTGCGATCACACACCACTCTTAGAAGCACGAAGCTGAAGACACCAGCCTGAAGATGACGAATGTGACTTCGTCGAAACGTCGCCAAGGTACTTTTAATTCTACGCGGGAGAAAACCCGAATAACTAAAGACCTAAAAAGTTTAACATAACCATGAAATATACGTAACCAAGATAGGTAGAGGTAGAGGTAGAGGTAGAGGTAGAGGTAGAGATAGAGGTAGAGATAGATAGATAGATAGATAGATAGATAGATAGATAGATAGATAGATAGATAGATAGATAGATAGATAGATAGATAGATAGATAGATAGATAGATAGATAGATAGATAGATAGATAGATAGATAGATAGATATAGAAAATAATAATGATCATGGATAATGATGATGAAGATAGGTAGATAGATGATAGACAGATAGATGATAGATAGACAGACAGACAGACAGACAGACAGGCAGGCAGACAGGCAGGCAGACAGACAGACAGATAATAATGGATAGATCGACCGATCAATGCTATAGTATATACAGATAGACGCGCTCACATCTCATTTTCTTATTATAGACTTTGGATGTCTGAATGCTCCTCAACAGTTTTATGACATCATTAATTAAGGGAAGGGAAGGAAAAGAGTGCACCTAACATCCAAGGATCTCAGGAAGATTATATCATCCAAAATATTGGAATCTTCCTGAAAGTAACACTTCTTTACCCTAAGTCTACTCAACTGGCCCACAAACCTTTCAAACCAGAAATGTCTGAATAGGATAAATCAGAAAAAATGATGGAAGAGAAAATATATAAGTTCAGTATACCTTGAGGAACAGATAACACTGTACATACTGAGCAGTGGTGGCGAACCTATGGCACGGGTGCCAGAGGCGGCACTCGGAGCCCTCTCTGTGGGCACACGTGCCATTGCCCCAGCCTTGTCTCCCCCCGCGACCCACTCCTCACCAGCACCCCCCTGGAGGAGAGTCATCCCTGAGCGTGGCCCACGTGGAGCAGCGCAGTCAAGGACATGGCAGCCAGGCAGCGTAGACAAGACTCTGCCCTCACGCCCCATCGCGGACAGTTGATGCTTCAGGGCGTGGGCAGAGGGCGTGGCTGCCATGGCTCTGCTGGGCTGCCTGGGCGATCTGCGGCGGGCCCTGGAGGCGATGAGTGGCCTTGCGGGCAGGGGGGATGGGAGCGGGGCATGGGGTGGAGCAGGGGCGGGGCCAGTTTTGGGGCACTCGGTCTCTAAAAGGTTCGCCATCACTGTACTAGAGTGTAGAAGCAGTAGTGTCATTTGGGGGGAAATGTCATAAAAATAAAGATGGCAGTGCCAGCTGCAGGACTAAAACTCCATCCCTTTTGGTATGTGTATTTATGTCATTCATCTTAAGGGCTCTTGGGCAGTCCATTCAGTTTCCACTATTAAGATATAATGTAGCCTACACACACTTGAAGCTCATCTAACATGATTGGATAGTAGATAAATCGGATAATGTGGGTTGCATTTGTTTTAAAAAACCCAGGTCAAAGTCCACATAGCCATTCACATTTGGATTAAGATTTCTTTTTTCATGGAACAGGCCTGAAATAATTCTGGCTCACTCTTCCCCCTTCTGAATCCAATAAATTAGGACTTGATCTTTCCTCCAATTCACAGCTCCCTTGTGTACTCCATTATGAGAGTCAATTTAGCCCTAATTGTTTCTGGTTGTACTAAGTCATTAAAA
Organism: Protobothrops mucrosquamatus; assembly: GCF_001527695.2. Classification (NCBI taxonomy): domain Eukaryota; kingdom Metazoa; phylum Chordata; class Lepidosauria; order Squamata; family Viperidae; genus Protobothrops; species Protobothrops mucrosquamatus. The sequence goes on along the minus strand of NW_015386170.1, from coordinate 229,265 downwards.
AAAACCATCCCTTAATATGATTACTTTTAATAGACTTCACATAGTCATATTTTCCACTTTCTGGCTTGATTCTTTTACTTAATTGCAAGCAATAACAAGCATTAATTGCATGTGGGACATCCAAATTCAAATGCCCCTTTTCTTATCAATTTTGTTAGATGACTTGGATAAGTCAACATTTCTCAGACAAATCTATTACATATCTCTTTTTTATTATTGTTATGAAGAAGAAAGTCTTGATCCAATCATAAATTCTTGAGAGAGAAAAAGGAGGCTGAACAAAGTAATTTAGATAATTTGATGCATACCATACTGAGGTCCATGGGAGGTCATGATAAAGCAAATACGAGAAATGCATATGGCATATGATGCAACATAAATAAATTTTATGGAGTACTATGTTTTTCATTTTCAGCTTCATTTTCTGTTTCAGAAATGATTCATACTATTATAGAAAGGATCAAATATGCTGACTATATATTTGACAATTATTCATATTGAGGTCATTCAGTGCGATTGAGATGCAGATGTAAAAATGCAGGAGAAATGTCTTATACAAATTCATTAGGATCTTGTGGGGAAAAAGATACTGTCACAAGTAGAAATTTATTTTTACAATTCATGAAAAAGTTGTCCCCAAATTTAGAATGTAGACCTTTCATATATAAAATGTCCCCTCACTTAATTTTTAGAAAGTGTGCTCAGAAATATCATTCAAAATTGGTTTTTCATGTTTCTAGCTATTATATAACATTATTACTATAATGATAGTAGAACACATACAGAAATACATTTAAATGAATGATACCATCTTAAAAGTTTCTAGTATCTGGAGCCAGAAGCATTTCTATATTATCTATAAAATATTAGGATTCTAAATAAGATCAAAATGCAAATGAAATCAGGTGATGAGAGAGCATCAGATTCAATGAGAATTTTTAACAGGACAAGATTTCAGCTTTTGAAGAAAGGAGAATCTGCTTCAATTCATCCAGTTATGTTATTTCTAAATAAAAAGCATTTATCATATATTACAGTTGATGCAGTACTTCATGCTGATACATTAAAAAGTACACACCCATAGTAAAATGAAAATTAAACATGCATTTGCTCCTGAGATCGTAAATGTGCGGTAAGAGGGGTTTTTTTTTAGTATTTTTATCCTGTTATATTATACAAATAAATAGATGATTATATAAAAAAAAGTTAATTTAGTTCTGATGGATAAAACCCATCGCTTGTCCAAGGAGCTGGAGAAAGCTGTTTCCCAAAGAAAAAAGCAAATAACGGAACCTTATAAAAATCTTTATTAACCTAAGTGTGTATAGAAATTGTGAATTCTCAGTACAAAGTAGTATTTGACTTTCAAATTTCATGTTAAGCTTACCCCATTCACATGGAATATGATTACTGAGTAAATTAAAAAGTAATCACATGTGGATTACTTATGAATGTAATGACTTCAGGAGACTGATTAATGTTAAGAAGTAACTGTCCTGCCTCTTGCGCACCTTCCCAGATGAGAGGAGATGATAGCTGGCATGCACTGATTTAATTTCCTTCCATCAACAAATAACTGAACTGGTCTGAGTATGTCTCAGAGGTACACAACATTTCTTGCTTTAAGAGTTGCACTTGGTCTTTAAAAGATGAGCCAGGGACTGAATTTGAAAAAAGCAGCAGGATCAGAATTGTCAGCTTTCCCAGGAACACCAGAAGGACGCGCAACCAAATAAGCTGCTTCTCCTTTATTGTAAGGATACAGTCATAGAATCTTGAAAGTCTGAAAGTACAAATCTTCTGCTGTCTCCTTTACAGTCTGAGAACTTGGTGTATGTATTTGGTGCCTTCTGACCTTTTTTCCCCCACCTATTATACAGCTGCAGATTATATCCTCTTCTATCTGTCTATCTATAGCATGTCAAACTGGATGCATCACGATGAAACTGCGCCCACCCCATTGCCAGCATTGGGGGAAAAGTTGCAGTACGTCATGCAACGTCACGTGACATCGCGAGTTTGACATGCCAGATCTATAGTGTCTCTTTCTCTTTCTGTCCCTCTCCCTCCCTCCCTCCCTCTCTCTCTCTCATTCTCTCTCTCTTCTCATATCTATCTATCTATCTATCTATCTATCTATCTATCTATCTATCTATCTATCTATCTATCTATCTATCTATCTATCTATCTACCTACCTACCTACCTACCTACCTACCTATCTATCTATCTGATTTCTATAGCATTCCTTAGGCAGCATTCTTTACCAGATCTCCCAAGGTCATTTCCACATACCATTACAAGAATAAAGGATAGCATGAAAGCTAAACTTCTTGCAACCTAAATAAACTTTGAATCTAATTTAAATCACTAAATTCAGTTCATTAAATACTTTTAACACAATCACTCCCCTTGTATACAAATAATGAACATGGGGAGGGAACACTCTGTGTTGATATAGAGGAAGATGTTTTATTAAGGCAACTGCAGTAAACTCAATAACAAGGAAGCAAATCTGACTGAGCTCAGAATTTACCTCTAAAGGAAACAGCTTAAGATTTTGCTGCAGGAGACCCACTGAAACAAAGCTGTTGATTTATCTCTAAAATTTTGCTGCCATCTGGGTTTCTGTAACCCACATCTGGTAACCCCACCATGAACATACCTATAGATTATAGTCAGTGTGGAAGCCGCAAGCTGAAAAATTATCTAGTTATTATTTGGATGCTTAGTGTACTTTTCCCAAAAGAATGGCAACATATACAATTAATAATAACTTGGATTCAGAATACGTGGGGGAATAAAGGTGTGCTGCTGAAAAAAAACACGACAGCAGCATTAAATATTACGCTACTTTTCCTCTCACACAGTTCCCAAGCAAATAGCAAATTCAATTCTACAAGAATTATTATCTCATGTATATGAAAGACACATGCAGCCTTTTTGTCCAAAGTGACCTGGGAGAATCAGACCCTCAAAGCATCCTTCATTCTCCTTCACAAAAGGAACTCACACGAGTGCTATCCATTTTTTATGGTATCACTTACCTTGTTCTCCAGTTCTTATACCTGGCCAACTCAGAGGCTCTAAGTCAGAGGTGCTGAATCTAAGGCTTCAGGGTGCAGAATTGATTCCTGGAAGCCTTGGAAACTGGTCCTAGAGGCCACCAAAAATTATTAATATCACAAAAGAGGAAAATATTCACTATGTGGTTGGAGAGCCATCATTTTTGTGGAGTCCTTGGTACTCTCTGAGCTTGTTTGCAAGAAAAACACCAAGCTCAGGGAGCACCATGGATTCCATAGTTCCACCCTGAACTACAGATACTCTGTTCTCTTGGACTTATATTAATTGTGACGCATGTCCACTTAGTGGATATTGCTTTAAAGGGTTTGAAGGTTTTAATGTTTTATATTCTTGTTTTTATGATGTTATAAGCCGCCCAGAGTCACTCAGTACTGTAGTGAAATGGGTGATATATAAATTAAATGAATTAAATAATTAAATAACTAAATAACTAACTAATTAATTAAATAACAAACAAACAAACAAACAAACAAACAAACAATAAATAAATAAATAAATAAATAAATAAATAGTCTTTACCTTACATTGAATTGAAATGTAAAGTGACACCAAACAAATTTAGTTTGTTCTGACATGTCACTCTCAAAAGCACCCCCAATGCACAGGTTCAGATTTTGAGCTCAGCACAAGAGTCACTGGGTAATTGAGCCCAATGAGCACACATGAAGTCCAGGAAAGCAATCCACAAGAGAAATGGGTCAGGATACACAACATGAGCACACAAGGCATAGAACTGGGCACATCCCTCCAGCAATGCTCAGGTCCTTGGGGAGGGACTAAGTAGGCGACACCAGTGCAGCCCTTCATGAGGAACGAGGTTGCCTCTTTGCGAGCAATCTAGCTGACTGCTTTATGTGTCCTTGGATCAGGAGGAGGTGTGGACTCCACCTCTTCTCATCGCTAATGGCTGGCAGCTGCTCCCAGTCCTTGCCTGGAGTCTCCTGGCCAACTCGCTGCAACTGTCGCTCGTCTGATTGACCCATCTGAGGCTGCTCTCTCAGGCTAGCACTCTCCAAACCTTGATCTGTGCCATCGCTCGGCCCCGCACTTTCCTCTGCCAACTCAAACTCCTCCTCCTCCTCCAAACTTGTGTCTGAAAATCCATGACACCAGCACAGCTCCTAATGGAGTGGAATCACACGTGCCAAAGAATAGATAGCATGAATTGCCTTCACTGCCACATTCTGCAGCAGCTGGGGCTTCTGAATGCGCTTCACATAGAAGGCATTGCAAAAATCCCATCAAAACTACTTTGCCAAGTAACATGGACCCCTGATTTGAAAGCTGTATGCAACAAAATTTCATTTTAATATATGCTGATTAGTGTACATTCAAAGTGACAATAAAGTTATTATTCTATTCTATTATTCTATTCTATGATTCTCAAAAAGCTTAGAAAAGCTACAAGACTGCTTTACTTCAGGTTGCTTCTTGGAACTCCGACAGCACTTTCCATGAGCTCCTGGAAATGCCAGAGAGCATCTGTAAATGGGCAAACCAGCATCACCTATGCAAGACATCTGTCATGGTTCTTACAGATAAAACTCTTCAAAAGAACTTTGAGGCACTGTTTACCTTAAAGAATCTTTATTTTGAGTAGTATAATGTTGGCACTGCATAATTGAATCCAAAAACTGAATTCCCCTCCCCTGAGCACATAGTATCAAAGCATAATTGCCTCCTCCAATTAACAGTCATAAATCACATTCCCCAATTAGCTTGAAGCACGGGCTTCCTCTCCAGTTCTCCAGCCCGCCAATTCCTTATCAGATCTGGTTACAATAACCTTGTTTCTCACCCTAGGTTTAGTGTTGTTATGTCTAGCTGAACTCTCATTCACATCCCCCCTCCCAGCATCATCTAACTCTAAAAGCAAAAGGTAAAAGATGGCTACATTTCTATCTGTTGTCAGTGCAAAAACATCCGATGTTAGCAGCGTTGACAACATCTTGATAAGATGATATATGTGTTGGGTGTTTACCTTGGCCCTCTGTTTGTCACTAATTGCAATAACCTGGAATCATCACACTTCAAAACTGACTTTAGGAAAATACTATTATCTGTTGGAAGGCCTACTGTATGTGCAACCCGAGGAAATCAAATCTGGAAGGAAAATCATGGACTATTATAGTTAGCTATCTAACAGAGCAAATTTCTCTTGAATAATGATACAGAAAAAATAAGTGAGTGCAATATGAATTCGGTATGGTCTATGTTTATATATATGCATGTATGTGAGATATATCTGTGTATGTGAGTCCTTCTGTGAGAGAGATGGGTAGTTTCTAAATTTGATAAATGAATAAAATGAATAAATAAAATAAATATATATCTGCTACATACATACATACATACATACATACATACATAATTTTAGGGACCTCTTTGAATAACAACATTTAAATAATAGAGAAACTACAAAAATGCTATACAAAATATAAAACAAACGATAAGAAAAGCAGTAAAATAAAGCTAAATGAAATCCATAAATGAAACAAAATTCAAAATTACTTTAAAGTTAATTTGTGAACACAATTTTGAATAGCCAACATTTTAAACCTGGTTTGTTTATTTACTTTTTTTTAAAGGCTTGGGTGGGGACTTCCCAACGGATGAATACACAATGAAAAGTTCCTGTCTTTTTGCTCAGCAATCTGATGGACCTCACTGGAAAGCTGGGGAGATGGCTTCAGTGACCAATCTGAATGGGCACCAAGACTGAAAGTTCAGAGGTCCTCCTTCATATACTGTTACTTCCAAGCCATCTCAGGCTTGAAGAGTTTGAACTGGTTTGAAGGTACACGGCGCATAATACCAATTTGATATTTCATGCTTCAGTTGCCCAACCTGAACAAGCAATTGAAGAGTTACAGGTTTTTTTTACTAGCCAAAGATTCCAAAATGTTTTCACACAGATAATTCTGGCAATATTTTCTTTTTCCAGATGAGGTACAACTGGCAAACTGATCCAAGACACGCCAGCACTTCTGATTGCTTTGCCCCTCCATCTACAGTGTGGAGTCCATGATAACATTGAAGCGGAGTCCTTTCTCCTTCAGGCTAAAGGCAATCTCCTGCAAACTGATTTGCATACTTCTCTCCATATCAGCAAGTTTCCCCTGCCTTTAATCCTACAGGAAGCCTCAGGTTGCAAGGCTTTCTACAAAGTGGAAAATTAAGTTGCCAGATACTCAGCACTTCTAAATCTTTCTCAGAAGTTTAATACAACAGGGAAAAAAAGGAAGCGAAAATAGTGTGGGGTCCTAGGTACTCTCTGAGCTTGGTTGTTTTCTTGCAGATATTTCATTACCAAATTAGATAACATCATCTGTGATAGAAGGGGGTGGGAGCTGCTCTCTTTTTTATATATATTAGTGACTTGCCCTATCATTGTTGGTGGGAGAGTTCTTGGTAGTTCCTTGATTAGGTTGTAATATAGTGATTCAGTGATTAGGTTGTAATAGAGTGAATTTATTTATTTTACCACATTTAGAAACCACCCATCTTCCTCACAGAGCAACTCTGAGGAATCAGATGGTTAATAAGAATTGTATAAGGAGTGGATGTTAGAAGAGTGAAGTAGCTACTTCAGGCATCTGCCTCTGAGTTCCATTTCTATTTGAATTTCTATGTTGTTTCCTTTAACGGTATTTTTACTCTCAGGGGGAAATACTTGTTGGGATTTGCTGTTATAGGGGCCAAACCACCTTAACCAGTTAGGAGAAGTGGGTCTTTGATGAGAAGGAGTGAATCCTCCATTCAATCTCTACAACTAAATGTCTTCTACCAACCCTGTCAAGGAGAAGAATTGAAGCACTCCCATCCATCCATCCACAACTCAGGAGTATTTTGAAGCACAATCAAATTTACACAAGAGAGATGCATTTCTGTCAGCCTCACAATCTCAGCCAACAACTCCTCAGACACCCACACTGAATTTTGCTTCCAGGCGGTCTGAAAGAACTCCAGAGAATATCTATAAAAGGCATGAATAGGAGAGGCGATCAATAAAGAAAAGTACAGAGAAAGAGTACAGAGAAGAGCAACAAAGATGATCAGGGGACTGGAGGCTAAAACATATAAGGAAAGGCTGCTGGAATTGGGTATGTCTAGTTTAATGAAGAGAAGGATGAGTGGGGACATGATAGCAGTCTTCCAATATCTCAGGGGTTGCCACAAAGAAGAGGGAGTCAAGCTATTTTCCAAAGCGCCTGAAGGCAGGACAAGAAGCAATGGATGGAAACTAATCAAGGAGAGACAGTCCTGACAGTTAGAACAATTAACCAGTGGAACAACCTGCCTCCAGGAGCGGTGAATGCTCCAACACTGGAAGTTTTTAAGAAGAGACTGGACAGCCATTTGTCCGAAATGGTATAGGGTTTCCTGCCTGAGCAGGGGGTTGGACTAGATGACCTCCAAGACCCCTTCCAACTTTATTATTATTATTATTATTATTATTATTATTATTATTATTATTATTATTATTATTATTATTATTATTATTATTATTATTATTATTATTATTATTATTATTATTATTAATAGCACTAAGCATATTTGATGTAGCTCTTTCTGCTATTTACCCACATAAGGTGTCCCGGCTAGTTCTGCCTTAAATCCTTAAAGCCAGGAATTAATTGGTCCTAATTCACTCATTCTCAGTTGTAGCTGAGATGTTGCTCATAAACCGAAGCCATGGTTCCTTGATTGCAGATATGTAATTAATTCCTGAAAAGGCTGCTATAAAATAACAATCCAATACAGACTCAGTAGGTGTCAGTGTTATCTGGAGAGTATATCACAGTAGGAATACAGTGATTTTTGACACTATCCTGGCTTCCCAAGCACTACTGTAGAGAGCAGGGTAGAGGAAGGAAAGAAATGAATCTCTTCTGGAGATAATTGAGAGGTCACACAGATTGGTATAGCTCTACTGATTTCAGAGAATCTGCAGAAATCCATGTGGACAGAGGGAATTGACCCTTCTTTCACCTTTTCGCAGAGACTATGATGGTAGATGTTAACTAAACAGTTTGAGATAAACAAGCTAGTTCCAGTATTAATATTAATATTATGATATTATTTATATTGTCCACTTTAGGAAGAACACATATTTATATTCTGTCTTTACAGATGACTGGTGATGCTTGTGCTGTGATGGTTATTAAAGGTGATATGAATACATACACACAAAAACTTCACATTTTTTACAAATATTATGAGTCTTTCCTAACTCAGAATGATGGAAATGCACTGATCCAGCACTTTGTGGTCCCAAACCAAGCCCAACACCCAGGGTGAGCAGAAGCTTTATTATGGATTTTTCTAAGCTGAGAACTTCTTTCAATGTTCAGTCAGGAGTCCCTGCTGCTCAAACAAAGCATTTCATAACAGTGACAATAACAGAGCTGCCCCTAGTGGTATTATACTCTGTGTATCTACCCCAACTCTGCAGGTTATGTGGTTGGATTGGCAGGAGTTCTACCTGCCAATTTAAATCTGAACCTTCCCTCTCCAACAGATGCTTCTTAGGAAACCTTATGGAAATATGCAATGGTCCTTAGCCTCCAAGCCAAGCCTATTTTGAGCAGATTTGAGCAAAATTTATGGCAGAGAATGAGGATATTAATGAATAAGGAGAAAGAGGACATTGATTTACTCTCCATAGCATCTGAGTCCAGGACAAGAAACAATGGGTGAAGAAGGTCTTCAGAGGGAGATCCAACCTTGAAATAAGGAAGAATTTCCTGAAGGTGAGAATGATTAATCAATGGAACAGCTTGCCTCCTGGATTTGGGGTGCTTCGTCCCTGGAAGTTTTCAAGAAAAGATTGGACAGCTATTCGTCCAGGATGGTATCAGAACTCCTACCTTGGGCAGGGGGATTGGACTAGAAGACCTCCAAGGTCTCTTCCAGCCTTATGAGTCTATGTATTATTCTTTTTTTTTAAAGAATAATGTGCTGGAAAGCTTTCCTTGTTACCCCCATGCACTCAATGAATATGGCAGGTTTCTTCAAGTATACTATTGATCTGCTCCAGTTGCGCCATGGAACATTCCTAAGAACATTAAGAATGCAGAATATGACTAACCACTTATACTAATTGTTTCTCTAGCTACCATAAGTGCTTCTATCAGGGTCAAAGCAATCTTGAACATAGTACTGAAGTAGATCGCTCTTGAACCAACTTTCATTTTCCATCCTTTTCTTAGCCAACTTTGACTGGTGCCACATCTAGTGAACATGGTTGTTTTTGCAGAGAAATATTTCTTGACACAGAAAAGTGCTTCCCAAATACTCTGCAGAGATGGTTTCCTAGGTTGACAGCCAAAACAGGCATAGCATAACAGGTTGTGATGCTACGTCAGACAGCCTCCCATATTCAGAAGCATGTGTTTAATCAACAGAGCTACTCTGTGGATTCTGCAATAAAGGAATAATTTCTAAGAAAAATAGAATGGGTGGGAAACATATCCATCCTGAGGGTGTTTTAACTTGAGCAAATGCAAGATTGCCCATATTTCAAGACTGTCTATTGCAACATCGATTTGAGACTGACATAGAAGCAGTTGTGCTCAGATGAATTTCATCTGTTATAAAAATACAGCTCCCTTTTTAAAATCCCCATAAAAATCTGGAATGTAGGTTGGGCAAGAGGAGGTGGGTTTTTTTTTCCCATACACTTGTAAAAGTAGAAGAGACTTTTCAGAAAATTACTGTTTGTAGGAAAAACTAGAATCTTTCCAAAGCTTTACTGAATGATTTTCCACACTTCCCCATAGTAATAAATAAAATGCATTTCTAGATACAGTATATTAAATTGAGTAAATATGAAGTCTCTGTGGACTAAATTCAGCAGAAGGAGGGAGGGAGGGGGAGAGAGAGAAGGAGAGAGGGATGAAGGGAGGGAGGGGAGGGAAGAAATAAAAGATAGATAAAGAAAGAAAGAAAGAAAGAGAGAGAGAGAGAGAGAGAGAGAGAGAGAAAGAAGAAAGAAAGAAAGAAAGAAAGACAGACGAAAGAAAGAAAGAAAGAAAGAAAGAAAGAAAGAAAGAAAGAAAGAAAGAAAGAAAGAAAGAAAGAAAGAGGGAGGGAGGGAGGGAGGGAGGGAGGAAGGAAGGAAGGAAGGAAGGAAGGAAGGAAGGAAGGAAGGAAGGAAGGAAGGAAGGAAGGAAGGAAGGAAGGAAGGGCGCTATGAGAAAAAGTTTTGAGATTGCCAATGGTGAGACAAGGCACCCAACACATACTGCAAATGGAATGGATGGAGCAGTATAAGGAAAAGGATTGGTAATAGCTAAGAACACTGGACACAGGGCACTGACTGAATGATAGTCTTTGTGCTTTCTGCATGTTCTCAAGTCTTTGAAATCAGCAAGAAAAATCATGTTGACTTGAAAAGTGCTTTGTGAGCAATTTGGAGGCAGAGTAATGGTGGCATGAAAGGCTCTAAATCTTCTTGCAGATAGAATTATCAGTATGGGTGTCCTGCAGTAATGGCTTTTAAGATCAGATAAAGGGCATGTGAGCTCCGATAATGCAGAGATTATGCAAGTGTTTTTTTCCCACTAAACAACGGATGCATTGAGGGAGTCCTCCACATATCAAGGAAGGAATCTCATTGGAAACTCAATTTGAAATTTTAAACTTTGTTCTTTAAGAAAAGCCCAAATGGTCTTTGAGAATTCAGAAGGGTACTAGGAATCACATAGAGTACAAATGTAATGAACCAAAGTCTATGTATATGTGTGTACACACACACATACAGAAACATATACACACAGAGAGAGGGGGGGGATAGATTACTTATATAAATTCTTATATAAATATAATTTCAGAAAGAAATTAATTACAAACATGTTTAATTTTCCCATAGCGGAAAAGACCATGACAAGCTGATCTGGTGTTTATTCACTCTGCTACCTTGGTGTTCATGTATATGAATGGTTCCAAAGACCTTATCGTCTTTTTAATGTTTTCTTTATCCTTAAATTGGATTCATACTGGATAGTTTTTCAGGAAAAGATGAAATCTAACAATTTGGGCTATGCCATGACAATTTGTATGATCATTATATAACCATTGAAATTAATGTATGTGTCAGAACCCATTCCTTTCCTGGGAGGAGATCTATTTCAGTTCTTTCCATTTCTTTCTGGGGGTTCTGCCGTTCTCCTGAGGGGGAGGGGGGGAAGGCTCTGTGGTATGCTTTCTGCTTTGTTACAATGTATCCTTTTCACTGTTTCTACATACTTACTCTTTGAACTGTCTCTCCCTTGTTGTCAACCTGGGGTGAGAAAGGAATGTGCCTCCTGCCATCTGGCTTATCTCTCGCTGTGGAAGGGAAGGTGCGAAGACCCAACGACATCTTCACAAGCATGGGAAAGGACCCCGTTATCAGCTCTGTTCCCACAGTGGACTTGGGGATTGGCTCATTTAAACTGACCGGATGAACTATTGGGTGGGGTTTGCTTGGGATTCTTTTAACCTATTGATCTGAGTGGGAAACCCTCAGATCCTGCTTCTATGCTTGCTATCAGCTTCTCCTAATAAAAGTTCCTTTTGGAATGAAACGGTTCTAAGTATCCTGCTTTCTTGGGATGAGGTTTTGAAGTGGGCCCTGACAGTATGTATACTGCCATTAAAAGCATTGATTTGTGCATAGTTATTTGATTATCTGAATGCAGAATAAGGGAATAAAGCAAGGCTGGAACAACCACAAAGAGTGTCAAAAACAACAGAACTGAGCAGGAGAAGAGTAGCAAAGCTAGATGAGATATGGACAGAACCTGGGGATCACTCAAAAAAGGATGATAAACTAAAAAAAATACTTAGGTGGATGCCAACAAAGCAAATTGATATAAGAAAGAATGAGGAAGAACTATAATAAAGACAATATTTTCATAACAATAAAGACTGGTCATAATCAGGTGAAAATATTGGAGACAGTAGAGAAACTATCAAAAGCCTAATGAATCAAATTACAACTGCTTAGAAAGGACTGGTTGTATACGAGTAAAAGTGAACACAATGAGACAAACTAGCCTATAGGGACCCAGTAACATTATATACCCAAAGAGGGAGTATATAATTTATAATAATATAATTTTCTCCTTTGAGAAAATAATATAAGGGAGCAAGCCAGGGACCTATAAAGTTCTAGCTTATTAAGAGACCCAAAGGTGCTTTTTCAACAGGCAAATGGACTTTCTTGTTTTTCTTTGAAGATGTTTTGCAACTGACCAGCTGTCTGCAAGGAATATAAACCCTCCCATTCCCCACTATTCAGTCAGAGCAGAAGAAGCTTCTTGGATGAGAAGTGAAAAGTCTTCAAAGAAAAACAAGAAAGTCTAGCTGACTCTTAAAAAAGCACTTTTGGGACAATCATAACCTGGATGACTGAGAATCTCCATAGACATTTAGCCTGTTAGAGAGTGTGAAACAGAGGTTCCATCTCAGCCATGGAATAACCAGCTTAGATACAAGTATATCTTTTCCATTTAGTTTCACAGGCACTTTGGTTACCTTGCCAAATTGAATCGCAGCCAAAGCTATAGATTGAGATGTTCCTCCAGAGGCTCAGTCCACAATCAAAGTGGCTGTCTCAAGTGCTGGATAATGATAACAGACTTTAAAAGGCCTCTTAAGGCCTTAAAACAACCAGACATTTCTCCAGAGCATGCCCCATTGAAACAAATGAGCTTTCAGTCCCTTGCAGCTTTCCTATGAGTGCTTTCCATGGGGGTGTGCAACTGAGAATCTGAATTGGCATGGTATTGCCAAAATTAAACCCCTTTAATTGATTCCAACTTCTGAATTCATTCTTATTTAAAGCAGAGGGATCCTTAGGTTGCAAGCAATGCCTAGCCAGTTGCACAAGCCTAATGCCACTCTTAAATCAATGTGACTTACTTCTGACTCTATCCATCAAATAAAGCTGTTTAGATTTCTAGCAGGTGTTGAATAATACTATGTTTATATACCAGAAGGCCATTTAGATTTTTTAAAAAAGTCTCAGTGTCTTTGTGCTGATGACAAATATTTAATCTTGCAACTTTGATCCAGCTACTCAATCTTTTGTTTTTAATAGATCCCTTTTTGCTATTTACCTCCCCTGGCCCTTCATCTCACCTCACTTTTGCATTTCTGGGAGCATTAAAAACTGATTGATTTGGATTAATCAAGTTCCCACAAGCCTATCATCACAGAAAAAAAAATATGTTTTTGAGACCCACTCTATTACTGTATACAGAAGCATTGTACCAAACTGGAAAATATCCATGAAACACATTTATTTTCTTATCTTGCCTCTGGTTCTGGATTGGATTCATAATTTTGAATGCCTGTAAAATTCTGACTTTAAACAGAAAAACTATTTATGCGCTTTCTTCAAATATTACAGTACTGTATACAACATGGATGCAACACTGTAGGGGCTATTGATCCTCTCTCAGGAACAACTAATAGCCCAATCCACTTGATTTATTTAAAGTATCTTCAGAACCAATATCTGGCCTCATTAATAGCTTGGTAAAGAAAAAAGGCACAACCTTAGCCAAACCGGCAAAAATGTTGTCTGCTTGATTCAGTTCACTCTATGCACAATAGGTGTTTTTTTCCCCTCGTGTTTTCTCAGGGTTTCCCCTCGTGTTTTCATGGTGGCTGCTAGTATTGAGATTGTACCTCTGTTTCTGTACCTCCTGTATCTCTTCCACAGCTTGCAATAGGAAGGCTAGTGAACAATGGGACTTGATATAATCACACTTTCATTAGGTTGCAAAAGAGCTTTCGGTCCCTATATAAATAAATGTGAGATGGAATGCCAGTTTGGTTTAGTGGTTAAGGAGCTGGCCAGGACACTGTGAGTTCTACTCCCATTCTAGTCAAGAAAGCCAGCTGGGTGTTTTTGGGCCAATCACCAGAAGACCGTGAGTTCTAGTCCTGTCTAAGCTATGGAAGCCAGCCAAATGACTTTGAACCATTTACTGTCTCCCAGCCCAACAAGGTGGTTGTTATGAGGAGAATAGAATAGAATAGAATAGAATAGAATAGAATAGAATAGAATAGAATAGAATAGAATAGAGCTGGAGCCCCCCTGCTCAAGCAGGAAAACCTATACTGTCTCAGACAAGTGACTGTCTAGCCTCTTCTTAAAAATCTCCAATGAAGGAGCACCCATGATTTATGGAGGCAAGCTGTTCCACTAGTTAATTGTCCTCACTGTCAGGAAGTTTCTCCTTAATTCCAGGTTGCTTCTCTCTTTGATCAGTTTCCAATCATTGTTTCTTGTCCTGCCCTCTGGTGCTTTGGAGAATAATGTGACTTCCTCTTCTTTGTGGCAGCCCCTCAAATATTGGAATACTGCTATCATGTCTCCCCTATTTCTTCTGTGCTTTAGACTAGCCAAACCCAAGTCCTGCAGCCGTTCTTCATATGTTTTAGTCTCCAGGCCTTAGATCATCTTAGTTGCTCTTCTTTGAATTTTTTCCAAACTCTCAACATCTTTTTTGTGATATGATGACCAAAATTGGCTGCAGTATTCCAGGTGTGATCTTACTAGGGTTTTATAAAGCGGCACTAATACTTCACATGCTCTTGATTCTATGCCTCTGTTTATACAAACCAAGATTGTGTTAGTTTTTTTGGCTGCTGCTGCACACTGCTGGCTCATAGTCAAGTGATCATCCACTAGGACTCCAAGGTCCCTCTCACAGTTACTGTTTTTAAGCCAGGTCTCACCCAATATGTACTTGTACCTTTGATCTTTTTCTGTCTAAATGTAAAACTTTGTTTTTCTCCACATTAAAATTCATTTTGTTGGATAGAGCCCATTGTTCAAGTTTGTCTAGATCATTTTGGATCCTGAGTTTGTCTTCTGGGGTGTTGGCTACTCCTGCCAGTTTGGTGTCATCTGCAAATTTGATGAGTTCCCCTTCAATTCCCTCATCTAAGTCCTTTATGAAGATGTTGAAGAGTACTGGGCCTAAGGCTTACTTCTCTCTATGTGGATGTAATGTCATTGAGGACTACTTGTTGAATATGGCTTGCCAGCCGTAGACCCATCTGGTGGTGATGTTGTCTATTCCACAGCATTTTGCTGGTCTTCTAGTTTAGTCACTTTATCAAAGAATGAAATAAGATTGGTTTGGCATGATCTGTTTTTAACAAACCCATGCTGGTTATGACTTTGTTTGCTTCTAGTTGTTCACAGATCTGTTTTTTGATTATCTTTTCTAGGATCTTCCCAGCTATTGATGTTAAACTGATTGGTCTGTAGCTTTCTTGAAGATGGGAACCAATCAGCCCTTTTCTAATCCTCAAGTATTTCCCCGGTGCTCCAGGATTTATGAAAGATGTGGTGCAATGGTTCTGAGATAACATCTGCCAGCTCTTTCATAACTCTCTGTCAGGTCCTGGTGATTTATATTCATCAAGATCAAATAGGTGTTCTCTTATCATTTTCTTGCCTATTTTAATTTTTGTTTCTGGTATGTCTTTTGCAGTGTTTTTTTTGGGGGGTATGTTGGGCTATAGTTTCTTTTTGTGTGAAGACTGATGTGAAGTATGAATTAAGCAGCTTTGCTTTCTCCCTGTTGCTGTTATTTCCTTGCCATCTTCTCTCTTTAGTGGGCCTACAGTTTCCTTGACTTTTTTCTTATTGTTAATATGTTGGAAGAATCTTTTTTTTTTATTATCCTTGATTTCTGTTGCAAGTCTTTGTTTGTTATGAGCCTTTGTGTTCCTGATTTCATATTTTCATGTTCTGGCTGTCTGCTGATATCAGCCTTAGTTATATGCCCCTCTTTCCATTTTTTTGTATTTGTCCTTTTTGTCTTTCAGTTTGTCAGAGATCTTTGTGCAGCCATGCTGGTTTCTTCTTGAATTTCTTGTTTTTCTTTTTCAGTGGTATTGTGTTAGTATGGGCTTTTATGATTGCATTTTTCAGAGTTTCCCATGCTTCTTGAGTTGTTTTCCCCTTTATGATTTTCATCCATGGAATCTTTCCTAGGTTCTCTCTGAGTTTGTTAAAATCAGCTCTTTTGAAGTTTAAGACACTGGTTGGATTGTTTTCTATTGCTAGTGTTTGCATTATATTAAATTCCAGTTTGACGTATCCATCCATCAGTCCATTCCAATCATAGGTTTTGTCCCACCAGGTTTCTGTAATGCCAACTATGTCATACCCACCCTCGTGTACTATTGTTTCTAGTTTGCCCTGTTTGTTCCCCAAGCTTTGAGCATTTGTATCTAAGCAGTTAAGACTTTTATGCCTGTTTGTTTGTATGTTTCCTGCATCTCCTGATTGTTGTTTGAGTTTTTCTTTTTTCTCATCAGTGCCTCCCTCATTGTTTGATTTGTTTTCTTGGGATTTATGATTGCTTTTGGGTTCTAGAGATTCTAAAGGTTGGTCACCCTTCCCCTCCAATTTTAGTTTAAAAAAGGAAGGAGTGTTATGTATGTTTGCCACCTTGAGTTACTTATAAAGTAATGGTGAGGGGGAATCAAACAAACAAATAGTAGCCTCTCCATTGTGCTTATTGGGGGGGGGAGACAGACAGACAGATGGAGACAGAGACAGAGAGGAGAAAGGGAGGGAGGGAGGGGGGCAAGGAGAGAGAGAGAGAGAGGGAGAGGGAGAGAGAGAGAGAGAGAAACCAATGAATTATTATTAGAATCAGTTCTCATCTAACTCGGATAACACCTCAGAAAACATGGCTGGCAGTTCACAGAGCTGAACATAATGTGTCCATCTCCAGCAGTGGGACCTCTCATTCATTTTTATCCACCAAAGAAATGAATTCCCATGTAGTGTTAGGAACAACAATTAAAACTCAAGGAGTACTTCAAAAGCAGCCTGAAAAGCAGCATGGCTAACAGATCAGGGTGAGAAAGATGAAACTCAGTTGGCTTTGAAGCTGGAAGTTGAGGGAGGCTGCAAGGGGCCTCATAAGTGAATTCATCTTGTACTCTACAGAGAGTGTTGCTAACAAGGAAGTAATTAACTGCCTCATCACTGGAAGTCCTTTGTTCAATCATAGCTTTTTCAAACATGAAGGGATGGTATGCTGCGAAAGAGATAACTATAAAGAATGGGAGGAATGGCAGACTAGAAGATGTTTAAATTATGTGAACTGCCTTGGAACAAAAGTACAAGACAAGAAATAGAACCTTCTTCTGATATGATAGCAGCATTCCAATATCTAAGGGGCTGCCTCAAAGAAAAGAGGGTCAATGTATCCTCCAAAGCACCTGAAGGCGGAAGAAGCAATGGATGGCAACTAATCAAGGAGAGAACCAACCCAGAACTAAGGAGAACAATTCATCAGTGGAACGATTTGCCTCTAGAAGTTGTGGGTGCTCCATCACTGGAAGTTTTTTTAAGAAGAGATTGGACAACCATTTGTCTGAAATGATCTAGAGTCTCCTGTCACAGCAGGGGGTTGGACTGGAAGATCTCCAAGGTGCCTTTCAATTCTGTTATTTTGTTATTCTTATTAATGATAAGCTCAAATGATCCCATTCAACTAAAATGTAAGTTTTGTATTATCTGACCAGAAAGGTAAAATTCTCCTTAGAGTCAGACTTGACTCCTCACGACTCCATGAGGAAAAAAGGTTTCTGTTTCACTTTAGTTTGCCATTTTTCTTGTTGTGTGAAACTGTCCCCTTTTTCTTCATCTCTCCAAACCAATTTGTCGTGTGATTATTTTTTCAATTATTCTAAAACTATACCCAGTTTCAGCTGTACTTCTCTAGAGACAACTGGTGGGCAAGGAGTGGGATAAAACAGCACAGTGATTTAGGGACCAGTTGATGGAACCAGATGGAACCAGTTGATGGAACCAGAAAAAGGGACTTTTATGACTTGGATTTGAAGTTCCACCAGTCACATCCCCCCAGCAGTTACATGACTGAACTTCGAGTGCTTGTCAATAGGAACACATTTTATGAAAACTGACACTATCTTCCATTGCTTTGCTTAACAACTATGGTGATTGCTTTACGACTGCTGTGATCACTTTATAACTGCCATGTTTGCTTAATGATCACCACCAAAATCATCATACAGTTGGTTTAGTCATGGGACTGACCTACTTTATGACCGTCACAACATATGAATAGTATTGGGCAGGCTCCATTATAATTATATATTGAGAAATACCTGTAAGACAGAGTCACCAACCAAATCAGGCAAGTTAATGAAAAGATCTGATATTCAAAATAAAGGCTTGTGCTGGTGGTGAAGGTTATTACCTCATATTAGAAGACATTTTGAGTGGAGGAGGAGGTCAAAGAAGCAAACAGCTTTGAATATATAATTGTTGCCTATATAGATGTCACTCAATTTTGTTTATTAGTGATACTTTTCTAAAGTTGGCATTTTCCCAAGCTAATTTGAGAAGCTGAGCTTCATTTTGACTTAATTTGACTCATATTTGTAATTGGATCCAAAATTGTTCTTGTGTTTAAAGCCCACTTCAAACTGCAATCTTCACTCACATTCTTTAGACCAGTGGTTCTCAATCTTCCTAATGCCGCGACCCTTTAATACAGTTCCTCATGTAGTGGTGACCCCCAATCATAAAATTATTTTCGTTGCTACTTTATAACTGTAATTTTGCTACTGTTATGAATCGTAATGTAAATATCTGATATGCAGGGTGTATTTTCATTGTTACGAATTGAACATAATTAAAGCATAGTGATTAATCACAAAAACAATATAGCAATGCTTGCTGGAGAAGCTTACTCTTCCTTGCTCAAAAATGTTGGGAGGGAGGGAAGGGGAAGGAAGGAAGATTGAAGGGGAAATGAAGGATATGGAGAAGGAAGGAGATTGAAGGGGAAAGGAAGGAAGGAAGGAAGGAAGGAAGGAAGGAAGGAGAAAGAGATTGAAGGGGAAGGGATGGAGATGGAGATGGAAGGAAGGAAGATTGAAGGGGAAAGGAAGGAGATGGAGAAGGAAGGAGATTGAAGGGGAAAGGAAGGAAGGAAGGAAGGAAGGAAGGAAGGAAGGAAGGAAGGAAGGAAGGAATGAGAGATTGAAGGGGAAGGGAAGGAGATGGATGGATGGAAGGAAGGAAGGATTGATCTTTGGAGAGTCATGTTTTCCCAGATGGTGATGAACTGCAACTCCCAGCATTCCCCACTCTTCCACAGTGCTTTTTAGGGCTGCTGGGGATGGTAGTCCAGTAAAGTCTGGAGACACACACAGATGCCCTAGCAGGGAAAATTGGCCGGGTAATTGCTGCGGCTTTACTTGGAGGCATTCTGCAGCTCCTGAAAATCACTTTAACCAATTTTCCCTGGTTCAGAAAAGGCAACAAGTAATAAAACAAGCAACAGGTACCGGTAATAAAATAGCCCAAATTGTCCTTTCCAGCGCAGATGGAAAGAACCAGGGAAAGGGAAATCGCGTCTGCCTCTTTGACCAATGGGAGGAGGAGTGGTAGGAAAAGCGTGGCGTTTCGGCCTGGGCACACAGCCTTGCCCACAGGCGCTGCCAAGGACACACAAGCAGCTCCAAACAATTGCCTGGGGAGGGGGGGGAGGCTCTGGTGGAAAGCCTGGTGGAGAGCCAAGCGGTGGCACCTCCGGGGCCTCTGAAGCCACATGGAGGATCTGCGTGCCTCGGAGCCACCGGCCACCCTCTCGTGCCCGCCAACCTGGAGCCCCCCATCCTCATCCCGGCACCTCTTGCCCTCTTCCAGCCGCCCCCCTGGGACCTGCCCACCCCTTCAGCCTCCTGAGCACCATCACAGCGGCGGGGTCGTGTGAGCCCTTTTCCACGCCGCGTAGCCCTTCACCGCCATGACCCTTCCCCGACTCATTGCACGAGAGAGGGGTGCGTCCGGAGCACCAGCTCCCACTTGGAAGGTGCCACTTCTCCCCTCCCAGCCTAGCCGGCTGGCCTCCGACACACATGCGGGCATCACCACCGCCTCGCCCTCTTCCCCACTGCCTGGCCGCTTCTGAGGCCCAGAGCCCGGCGAGCCGGGAAGGAGCCGCTCTTGCCCGCTAGCCCCAGGGCCTGCCGGGTGCCAGAGGGCCAAGGCGGCCTCCAACGGCGAGGGAGGAGGGCCAGGCGGCACAGGAGAGGCAGGCCGGGTGGCGTAGGGGAGGCTCCGACGCGGTGCGGAGGGCAGCCAGGGGGGAGCATGGCCAGGCAACCAGGAGGCATGGGGACAGGCTCGGTGCTGCAGCTCAGCTCAGGCAGAGCAGCCCAGCGGCAGCGCCATCAGTGGCTCAGACCCAGCTCGGCTCGGCCTGGCTGCCCACGCAGCTGATCCGGTCCGGGGCTGCGTTGGGGGCATGTGCGATGGCGCTACAGCGGCAGGAGCAGGTGCTGTCAGAGGAGAAGGGTGCCCTGGAAGCGGAGAAGCCAGCGGAGGAGGAGGAGGAGTGCGGCGGCTGCCAGATAGAGGAGCGGTGTCTCGGTTCCTAAGACCATTGGAAATATGTGTTTTCTGATGGTCTTAGGCGATCCCTGTGAAAGCGTTGTTTGACCCCAAGGTTGAGGACTGCTGCTTTAGACTGATCTATATTGAAAATAGGAAATTGCACTGCTAATTTGGACTGTTAAACCAAGAACATGACTTCTCCCCATTCCCCATTCATAATTTTGGTTTCCAAGTCTACCTCAAAAGACTGAAATCTAGAAACAACATATTCATTTGAGACCTTCCCCACCCACTTACTGCACCCTAAAAGTGTGCCAGTGGTAATTTGCAGAAAATAGCTGAGGTTTGGGTTTTTTTGGGTTTTTTTTGATGGTGCTATATTACATTTCTTTGCATTTTAAAATAATGGTGGGAACGAAAACTAGAAATCTCTAAAGGCAAATTAGTTTGACTCTTATTCAAACTGAATAGTGCCCTAAAGTCAAGAAACATAGTCATTCTGGCATTGAAAAATCAATGGCATGATTTTTACACATTTTAATATTTAGAGGAGTGTTTTTCAACCTTGGCAACTTCAAGCTATGTGGACTTCAGCTCCAAGCATTTGGCTGGGGAATTCCTCGGAGCTGAAGTTCACGTATATTGAAATTGCCAGGATTGAAAACCATTGATTTAGAGGATTAACAATGGGGAGGCAACTCCCTCCTACCCCATTCTTAATCTAATGTATCAAGATCTGAAAAGTTGAAAGATTACAGTATACACCAGCCATGGTGCTCCAAATGGTTATTGGCACACAAGTTGTCCTACCAAAACCTCTTGGATGGCACTTAAAAATCTGCATAGTGAGAAAATGTCCATCTGTCAATTGCAAAGGCCACACAGTTTGGATCAGTACATATATCATGCCCATACAACATCCTAGTTTCTTGGAAAGAACTCGATGAGTATGAAAATCAAAACAAGCTAAAGAACTGGCAGCTGTGATTTCTCATTGTTGTGAACAGATAATAATAAAGCAAAGGTAGTACCAATAGTCATAGGCACCTTGAGTGCAATCCCAAAACAACTGGAGCGCCACTTGAACACCATTGTCATTCACAAAATCAGTCAATTGTAAAAGGCAGCTTTACTTGGAACAGCTTACATCCTTCACTGATACTTCTAAAACCATCAGACATGAATATCTGCCATGTCCGGTCCTTGAGAAGGTAGCTAAAAATGCCAAATCCAGTCTGAACATCTGGCTGACTGTGCGATGAACCTTAATAGAACAGCTTACATCCTGTGATGATATCTTTAATACCACCAAATAATATCTGCCTATTGCACCTCTTTGGAATGGACTCAATAGGAGGATATAAATGCCAAATCTGGTTGAAACATCTGGTTGAACTAATCATCATCACTACATTCTTTTCAGATATTTTCTTCTCATTGGACTTGATTTCTAATAGCAAATTGTTATTTCTTTGCTTTCAGTCTTCGCAAGTTTGTGACAAGTGGGAAACTCTTATAATAATAATGGTTTATCCTGTAATAGCTGCATCACATAGATATTCAGGTAGGATCTTCCCACAGTAACACACAGATTTTCACTGCAGTTTCTTCACACATAGGCCCTGAATTAGATATGATCATGTCACAAGATGAAATTCCTTGCTTAGTTTGACACTAACCATTCCCATAGTTACCCCTGAATTTTGAAAACATACTGGGTTATTTCTCCAAGCTCCATATGTCTAATACAGGTAGTCCTTGACTTACAACAGTTCATTTAGTACCATACAACTCAAATACTTTGGCCACCTAATGAGAAGGAAGGACTCACTGGAGAAGGGCCTAATGCTGGGAAAGATGGAGGGCAATAGAAGAAGGGGACGACAGAGAATGAGGTGGCTGGATGGAGTCACTGAAGCAGTAGGCATGAGCTTAAATGGACTCCAGAAGATGGTAGAGGACAGGAAGGCCTGGAGGAACGTTGTCCATGGGGTCACGATGGGTTGGACACGACTCGCAATTAACAACAACAAAGTTACAACGGCACTGAAAAAATTGACTTATGACCATTCTGTACAGTTGCAATCTTTGTAGCATCTCCATGATCATGTGATCAAAATTCAGATGCTTGGCAGTTGGTTCATACTTATGACCATTGCTGTGTCCCAAGATCATGGGATCCCCTTTTGCAACCTTTTGACAAGCAAAGTCAATGGGGAAACCAGCTTCATTTAACAACCAGGTGGCTAATTTATCAGCTATAATGATTTACTTAACAACTGTGGCAAGAAAGGTTGTAAAATGGGGCAAAACTCATTTAACAAATGTCTCACTTAACAACAGAAATTTTGGGCTCAATTGTGATTGTAAGTCAAGGACTACCTGTATAAAGTATAGAGTAAGCCATGAAAAATACTGTAAGTGAAGGTTAAATTGGAATATTGATAAGAAATTAAAAATTGAGTAAAAATCAATAACAGGATATGGATTGTTTATGAAGACTGAATGTAATTAAGACACGTATAAGCTAAAAATTTATTGATAAATGTAATAATGATGTTCTTATTGAGTTGATATAATTAGAAATGTACTAACCTGAATATGAGACAGTAAATGTTAAGGGGAAAAGAGAAGAAATATTTGATGCTGTTAACTGAGATTTGCACTAAAATTTTGTTATTGAATTATTGATTAACCCAGTCACCATGTTGCTTTTTAAATATTCAAATGTAAAATTGGAAAATTAATAAAATATTATAAAAAAAGTGAAGGGGAAAAAAATGGATCCAGTCATAAGACAAGGAATGAGAAAAGAAAAAAGAGAAGAGAGAAGAGAGAAGAGAGAAAAGAGAAGAGAGAAGAGAGAAGAGACAAGAGACAAGAGAGAAGAGAGAAAAGAGAAAAGAATAGGATTCATGTATAACCTTAGAGAAACAATCTTAGCCCTCTCACAATCGCCCACAATGTGGTTTACTTTTATTTTGTGCTTAATATATGGGAACCTGGCTATTATGGCTTGTTTAATAAACCATGGTTTGAAATATAGTTTACCATTGAGGGTGAAGGTTTGTTCTCTGAGCTTGTGGGTTGGTTTCCGAATGTTTTATTACCAGGCTAGGTAACATCTTCAGTGGAGTTTAGGGGATATCAGTGTCAGTGCTCTTCTGTTTATAAGGGCTTCAGGTGTGGGTGTGTCAAGTGGGGGTCTTGTGATGGGTCATCAGAGAGAAGTTTGTCTTGTGATGGGGTGGGTCCTGGGAAGGTGTGAATTATCAGTGGGTCAGGGGTGAGTCATCAGTGAGAAGTTGGTGATGGGTCTTGTGATGGGGAGATTACATCAGGTCTGGGTCATTGGGAGGTGAACTGCTGGGGGGGGTGTTACCATTATTGTTTACTATTAATGCGAAGGCACTCGTTCCTTTTTATTTATTGCAACCCCCCTATAAATCTGCTATACAAAAAAATCCAATAAACACAAAGCAAATATTTCCAGTGCTTGGATTCTCCATCCTAGAAGCTGCAGAGGTCCAATGGATTAGACAGATTGGCATTCTGCTTTGAAGCTAATGACTTTGGCTTCCATTGCCTAACTCCAGGACACAGCTTGAGGGCCAGTCAATTATCTCACATTTGTGTAAGGATGGCATGATTGTAAAAAAATGGACACCAGTGGTTCCCAGGTGAACTTTGTGTGCCAAATGCTGGAAATGAAAAGACAGACCTGTGCTAAAAAGAGAAAATTTGCCCAGCAAGAAGCCATAAAAGAGATAACAGAATTGATTCTATATTTGGACTCTTACAGCTCTGTAGGTAATTTTGCACCACTCAAATGTTGGGTGGCAGTAAAACAGTTTCTATCTGTGAAGACACCTCAACTGAAGCAATAGGAGCAAAAGAGGCACAGTTTTCCTCACTGCAGGAAACTAGAACAGATAAAGTAGTGTGTTTATATCTGTGTGATTCTGCGTGCCACAAGCCTATATGTGGCTAGAATAATAGAACGTGTGTGAGAACACAACGATTCTCAAGCATTATCTGCTTACAATGCCCATTATCCCTAGTCATTGGTCCTGCTTTCTGGACTGATAAGCTACGGAGTTAAAACTAAGATTCACTCAATATAGCCCAGTGTTTCTCAACCTTGACAATTTTAAGGCATGTGGACTTCAACTCCCAGAATTCCACAGCCAGCATTGCTGGCTGTGGAATTCTGGGAGTTGAAGTCCACATGCCTTAAAATTGTCAAGGTTGAGAAACACTGATATAGCCTATCATAATAAGCTCAGTAAAACTGACACTGTTGATTAATTATCTTCCAAAACCACTTAGTAAGTAGCCATAGTTAGACATTTCAAGGCAATGAAACCTCCAATGTAACAGATGGGATGAGGGGGAGACAGTGCAGAATTGATATAATTACTTTTTTTTAATATTACTGAAACAACACTTGGCGTTAAAATACTTTAAAAATAAGTCCTCGCTGCTTAAGGGTACTTATCCTACTTAAAAGCAGGATAGGAAGAATATTGGTGCTTTTATATTTTGGAACTGGAGAAGACTCCTGGGAATATTGTGGACAGCCAGGAAAATAAACCAATGGATCATTAAACAAATCAACCCAGAGTTCTCTCTTTAGGAATAAATGACCAAGCTCAAATTATCCTACTTTGGACATATGCAACCACCCAGCTCTCTGGAAAAAGATCTAATGCTATGGAAAGTGGAAGGGAAGAAGGGGATGACCAGCAACAAGGTGGATGGACTCAGTTACAGTGGCAATGGAAACACCTTTGGGAGACCTGAAAGATTAAGTTAGGAGTAGATCATCATGGAGAAAACCAGGTGTGCTTATTAATGAATTGTCCAAATGAGGTTAAGTGATCACGTGTAATGGTGAAGCCACTGCAAATCTATGTATGTTATGAGATTGCTCAGATGGTTTTACAGAGCACCTATTTTCAGTCTTGTATACTACCTCATACTGCTTGGAACTGCACCCCAAAATACTTGAATAAAGCCAACCTTGACCTGCTCATAACATTCCTTAAAATCTAGTATTCCCTCAATGGCTTTGGCTCTGTTATTTAGTTATTATTTCTTATTCCAACTAATCCTATAACCGAAGTTACAATGACACTGAAAAACTTGATTTATAGCAATAGTGTTGAGATTTAGATATCGGTCCATTGTGTTGTACAGCACTTTCTGAGCGGTTTACAAGCATATTGCTCTCCAACAATCTGGCTCCTCATTTTACTGACCTTTTCACACCTCTCCATCGAGCATCCCCAAAGTCACATGATCGACATTTGGGTCCTTGGCAACTGGCAGGTATTTATGATATTTGCAGTGTCCCTGGGCCATGTGATTGGCATTTGTGACTTTCCCAGCTGGCTTCCAACAATGATGGAAGCCAGATTTGCTTAACAGGGATTTGCTTAACATTCCATGGCAAAAAAGGAAATAAAATTGGGAGCAACTTACTTAACAACTGCCTTGCTTAGCAAAATAAATTCTGGTTCCTATTGTCCTATCTGTAATCCTTTTCAGTTTACCCTGGATCTACCTTCCTCTCTTCTTACAGATGTCAGCTTGTCATCAGTCCTCTTGATAGTTCTATATGTACAGATTTTAATACACAGTTCCTCCATGCTGAGCTAGCTTTGTCTCTGTTGAAGCAAACATATCTTTGGAAAATTACGAGTTTGGTTTTCCTGTGCTGTTCTCAGCCATAGTTTATTGAATGTGCCATCACTAGTTCGGCTTCAATATCATGCCAAATCATAAAGTAAGTTTTACAACCCACAATGGCAGAATTCGCAGAATGCCAAGGCAAGCCAACCAAACAAATGCCATTATGGCTTTGTTCATAGAAGGTACTTTTAATTGCCTTTGGGGGAGCAATAGATGAACTAGAACCCAGATGGGCAATTTTTTTTGGGGGGGGTGTATATAATTTAAGTGATAAAGACCATAGAAATGATGGTAATGATACATAATGGGAAAGGCTGGTAACTACTCTTAGGCAAGGTATGACTTTTTTCTGGCTTTTTTTGTGGGAAGGAAGTTTAGAGTAGTTTCATTGTCTTATTTGTAATATTAAGTTTATTTTAGAGCTTACTGTAATCTAATAAAGGAGAACATTTCTAGCTCAGGGTTGAAACTTCTAATAAGATCTAATCAATTGGTATTAAATCAAAAGGAAGAAAATTGAATTGTGGGGTCCTTGGTGCTCTCTGAGCTTGTTTGTTTTCTTGCAGACATTTCATTACCCAAACTAGGTAACATCATCAGGGCTGATGATGTTACCTAGTTTGGGTAATGAAACGTCTGCAAGAAAACAAGCAAGCTCAGAGAGCATCAAGGACCCCTTACCGTAATCTTTCCCAATGCTTTCAGATCAAAATGAAGGGAATTTATATGGTCACAGGTATCTCAGATGGCATAAAGCATACTGTATGTTCCAAATATATAGTGTATAATTCCAAGGATCATGGGGCTTTCTTTCCTGATCTAAGGGCTATCCTCTTTAAAACAGCCACTCAGTACAGAATATTCTTTCATGTACAGAAATAATATATTCATGGAGAGAAGGGTAGGAAAGATTTATACAAGGGGAGAGGGTTGCAGGAAAATCTTTTAAGTGATCAAGTGAACATTCAAACATTTTGATTCTTTTGCAGTATGAGTTTGAGGAGCACCCCTTCTTTCTGTCTGGCAGTGCTCTAGAAGTGAGCAAGTGTACAATTACTTGGCAGTCCCACCAGACCCCTAACCCTTCTATAACAATGGAGTATGGACATCCACACATTGGCGTGATCAATTCTCCTCAGACTTTGGGATGCATCAACCTCACGTCAAGATACGTATTACATGTATAGTTAACACATCCAAAGAGTTGTCTATGGTTTGCAGAGCAGGTATTAATATAGCTGGCTTATTTAGGCTAAGGGAAGCAGGAAATTATGCCGGAGAGAAAGTAGATAATAAGGATGACTGAGAGTCTTTTTATTCAATCATGTGGCTGCCATGGTGATCGCTTGCCTTTTTGCTGCACACTGTGTCAACAACTCCTGCCTCTTTCCTCTTGTATTTGATGTCAGGTCTTTTTCAGAGGCAAACTTAGCAACTTGTGTACCAGCAGGGCAGGAGGAAACAGGGAGAGCATGACTGGTCTTCAACCCCACGAACCATGTTCTCCTCTTTAAAGTTGAAACGCAAAGTAACGTTTCCCCCCCCCCCATTTTTGTAAATTAATCTCAGTCTAGGGATAAATCTATGGTATAAATATCACCTTCATATTAGCAGCGTGACTAAAATCATGGTATACAATGAGGCAGTTTCCACTTTCATTTAGAAACCCTGAGTTTAGAATGATCAGCAGCTGCTAAATATTCTAGTTAGGCCATTATTAATGAATCTCTTCTCCCCATCCCAACCCCTGTATGCTGTGTTGTTTCCACTGAAGCATCTGGAAATGTCTCATCAGGTAGCAGCATGTAGCTGAACCTGTTGGGTTCAGAACCCATCTGGGCTCAGTGTCTGATCTTGTTGCATGGGAAACCAGCAAGGAATATTAGGGATGTAGGCTCAGCTAGGATATCAAAAATGTCCTTCTGTATCCAAAAATTCCCCCAAATTTGAGTTAAATTCAAATGCATCTATATTAGGTGGGGGGAGCAGTTAATTTGAGGAGAACAAAGCTTGGGGTGCTAAAACAATAAGCAGACTAAAGAGATTTCTACCATGAAAATGAACACTTTTGGAAAGATTCAGTGTTGAACTAAGAAAAAGCAGAAGGGATATTAATGTTGTACAACCTTCCTAGCTGTGTTCATACATTACACTGAGTCATAAACCAGTTTATTTAACTTTGATCACATCGGCTTTTGAATGGATATAGCCCCCATAATACACTTAAATAATACAATGTGACTTAGATGCCTAATAAGCTAATTTTAAAAAACCCCGAACCAGTTTTAGCACCTTCAGCTCAATTAACATCCTGGCTCAACAATTAACCAATGGAACAACCTGCCTCCAGAAGCGGTGAATGCTCCAACACTGGAAGTTTTTAAGAAGAGACTGTCCGAAATGGTGTAGGGTTTCCTGTCTGAGCAGGGGGTTGGACTCGATGACCTCCAAGGTCCCTTCTAACTTTATTTATTATTATTATTATTATTATTATTATTATTATTATTATTATTATTATTATTATTATTATTATTATTATTATTATTATTGTTGTTGTTGTTGTTGTTGTTGTTATTGTTATTGTTGTTGTTGTTGTTATTGTTATTATTATTATTATTATTATTATTATTATTATTATTATTATTATAACATCCTGAGAGAAAAAAATCTAGATCTTCAAGACCCTAGAGAAGGTTAAGAGGTTCAGGGCCATCTGACTCTCAAGGAAAAAACTCTTTCATAGGGTAGGTACAGTGACAGAGAAAGCATGTCTCCTGGGCTGCAGTTGTAGAAGACATTTCACAAAAGGTGCACAAACCATGGTTACTCTGCAAGATTTGGTGGAACAACAATTTGAGACAGTTGTAAATAACTTGCTCTGAGCCATGTTGGACTTTAGATCCTGTGTTCTCAGAGGTCTCCTGAGACCCAGCGAAGCAATGTGAGCATGGCTCTATTCTTGTATAGCAGTTCCCAAATGCTGTTCAAGGACATAGAGTGCATTGCAATAATGCATGTGAGAGATGATTGAATCATGATTGACTGATCCAAGAACAGGCACACAAGATATATTTATGTAAAGGCCTTCATGGTCACAGATGCTACCTCCTCCTCAATAAGGAACTGAGACAATCTCCAAATTGTATATCCACTCTATCTTGGAGAATGCCACCTAAGCTATAGTCAAAACATAGAAAATGTCCAAGTCTGAAAGTCTCAAATGTTAAAAGGAGTCTGCTCTTATCATCTAAATTTAACAAAGTTGATAGGGAAATAGATTCACTAACAGGAACCAATTGTATCTGAGCTATAAGTATAGAACTGTAAACCCTTCAAGGCTAACAAGTCCAACCTCTTGCTTAGTGCAGGAATTTGGATGGTAGTATCCCTAATAGTTGGCAATAGCTACATCTTTCCTCCACAACCAACTAAAACATAAGTTTTTGCTTTGAAACTTCCTATGAAATAATTTGTCTATTTGCATTGTTGAATATTCATAGTGAGAAGAAAATAGGTTGCCTCATATATGTTGAAGATTACTCAGAAAATGAAATTTCAACTTACCCCAAGCTCATTGGTACTGTGGATGGCACCATCACAACACTGAGCAACTGAAAGAGAAGATGAAACTTGAAGTAAATTCACTTTAGTCATATGTGACGGAAACTTATAGTAGACCAGCTTTCCAAAACAAAGCAAATTATGACTATCATTGTACTCCAAGCCCAGCCAAATTCTTTATTTTCAAAAGAATTACAATGCAAAATTGGAACATTTTCAGCATTGACATTTCCTGCCTATGACTTCCCTTTTCCTCAGTCTTCTTATTTTTTTATATTTTTTCTGGGGCAATCCTGCTTCTCGCCATGTGGTTGATTAATTCTGAGGCACAGTCTCTGAGTGTGCCTTTTCTAACCTCTTTTGTTGTGTGGGGATGACACGAAGGAAGTAGCTTCTCTCAGATTTATCTTACTGATTAACCTTTTACATTGTTTGGTGCCCATTTTTCCTTTTGTGCAAGAGATATTGAATCTGAGCCATGTTCCCCAACATTGCTTTTTTTTTTCTTCCTTTTCCATCTAGAAGTAATTGAAAATTTCCTTTAGTTCACGATCAAAGTGTTTATCAGGGTCAAGGCATTTGATACTAAAGATCCTAGAACTGTATTAACTTATTTCACCTTTCTTGCCCAAGGCTAATAAAGGAACTAAAACCTATAAAACTACTCTATTTTTTAATTATTGTAGATTTTTTACAGGTGTTAACAACATCCTAGACAAAATGGAGTTGTCCTCTTCTACAGGATTATAAAAAAAACAAGCAGATTCAATCTATTAATACATTTGATCAAATTTGAAAAGGGGGAGGGTTAATCCTTCTCACTTCATCATACAGAACATGCCACAGTGCAAAGTCTTCTGTAATTGTTCTGCAAAATTAAGGCTACATGAGATCAATTAACACTAAATCAACCTATAGCTAGAGATTAGCTGGCTTAGACACTATGCTATTATAAGCTAGCACATGTATTAGACTCTGAGCTATTTGTGTAATTTGTTTTGACATAGCTTGTCTGAGGAAGACTTCTTAACCGACATCAAAATGTAAACTTGCCATAGGAATTAGCAATATCACAGCCACATTCAAAAACAGTGCTGCTAGATACATCCACATATCTGCTATCCCCAAAGTTAAACGATTAAAAGTCTTTGCTCAAAACATCAATGGCTTCCTTGTCCACTTTGATGGTGAACAGGCCTAGCGGTCCAATTCAATTTATCTCTAATATCAGAGTCCCATTAATTTACAACATTCAGAATTTTCTTGAGGAAGAAGGAATACCAATATCAACTACTGAATTACTGCTATTTTTATATTTATAATATTTATATTATAATCTCCAAATCCCGGTGAGAGATTATTCAAAAACAGAACCACTTGTTTTTTCTGACACATCTTGTTTATGCGTTAGTTTATAATGATGCAAATAAGGTTTCAGTTTAGGATTTCTGTCCAGATCTCACATGTTTTCAACTGATCACAGCTTGGAAGTTAATGGGAGTAACAAACATGGTGCAGGAATGCTGGTTATTATTGTGATAATGCTAGCCACCCTGTGGCATTCTTTCTTTAAAGATTTATGGTGTTTATTCTGTCATTCACTGTGTGATTGACAGGGAGCTATAGATAGAATGATCAACCCTGCCCTCACTTCATTCCTGAAGTCTAAAGTCTGAAGTTATCTATCCTAGTCAGCATGAATAACTGCAGTCAGAAGACACCACCAAATTCGTGCTGATACTGTTTGAACATCAATGGTTTTTTTTTTAATTTCACTTTTAGTTATTGGAATTTAGGTGCCATAGTATATGGGAAGAGCCAATCTGTGATTAATTGGAG
The DNA here is from genome assembly GCF_001527695.2 of Protobothrops mucrosquamatus. Taxonomy (NCBI): domain Eukaryota; kingdom Metazoa; phylum Chordata; class Lepidosauria; order Squamata; family Viperidae; genus Protobothrops; species Protobothrops mucrosquamatus. The sequence continues at coordinate 197,688 of NW_015386170.1, read as the reverse complement.
AACCATTTCACCAAGGTGTAAAACACAAAGGATCACGCAGAGAGAATTTAATTTACTGCAAGTCAAAAATCAAAACTCTGCCATGCAAATAGCCACTTTGTGAAATTCATGTGAACAGCCTAAGGAAAATTAGCTAAATGGTGCACAGGTTATTTATACTCAGAAGGAAAAGAATTATTTGAGTTAATAGACAAATAATTCTTCCATTTCAGAAGCAAAGAGAAGGAATATCTTCAAGTAACACTCTATGGTTTATTGATGAAATCTAGTCTAAGCAGTGTTTCCCAACCTTAGTGACTTGAAGAGGCGTGGACTTCCACTCCCAGAATTCCCCAGCCAGCTATGCAGATTATGAAAGAAAAAAAAAACCTATAACATTAAGGAATATTTCACTTGTAAGTTTCTTTCTTTTTTCTTCCTCATTTCCTCACCAATCATTTTTTAGCTAATAAATATGCATGTTTACAACAGCAAGATTTAAGATTTGTAAACTGCTTTGGGAGTACTTACAGGGGAAAAAATGTGAGAGAGCTTTGAAAATGTCTTGAAATAAATATCCTGGAAATGCAATGATGCTGATGTCATGATAAGACAGAGCTGGGGCTCAAACCTACTGCTCTCTGATCTCAGTTGAAGCATGGTAACCAGTGCTTTTTAAAAAAAAAAAAAAAAAAGGTGCCAGAACTCAAACACGTCATATAACCCGCCTTGCCTCCCCTACAAGGTTCCATCCAAAAAAGGTGCCGGAACTCCGTTCTGGGCGTTCTATGAGAAAAAAAGCCCTGATGGTAACATATTGGGTCTTCACAGGATAGCAGTGTCTGAAGGAAGTTTCTGACAAGCGTGAGATTATCAGCTATTACAGCTATCCCAATTCTGGGCACTCCCCGGATGCACAGATAGCAAATTCTTGAATTCCCCAGCCAACAAATTCAACAGTAGTGAAAATATCAACCCACACGCTCTGACAGAATCCAGATTGTGGAAATCTGACCTAGTATGTGTGTGTGTGTTCCACTCCACCAGAGAGAGAGAGAGTGTGTGTCAGACACCACCCACACCCGTATTTACATATTATGTACATCATGGCTTGTGTTACAAGTAACATAAAACAGCATAGATGGATCTCTTATTTATCTTCATTACGTATGTATCCTTTGCCCCTTCTCTCCCTCACAACACAGACACACATTTCACTACACTCCAGTCATAATGGCATTCACTTTATGGCCTTCCTGATTCCCGCAGAGTATGTGTCTGATGTGCATGAATATATGTTTGTAGAGTTATATATGAGGCAAAGAGTTATGCTGATTGCTCAATTGTCATCTGCCAACTTTCGCTTCTACTATTCTAATCACTTCTTGGAATATAGCATTGTTGGAAGTGGCATGCAGAATCCATAGAGATGGAAATCCTTTCTTGCCTATTGTGTCAAATACACAAGAGGCTCAATTTTTCTGCAGGCATCTGTGCTTGTGTTGCCAATCTATGGCAATTCTTACAATATTTTTTTTTAATTAAAAGGTGCAAGAACTTCAGACTGTGAGAAGATGATTAAGGCTGCCTGCAGCGATGCCAGCTGGGTGGAAGTCTTAGGGATGTGAACGATTGTTGTGAAGGAACTGAATAGAATTTGCTGTTTCATTTCATGCAGGTCACTTGATTATAATTTCTTAGAAGTGGCGATCCCAGAGTGGAAAGTTTCTGTGTTACAATACAATCTCCCCAGTCAATCCATTTTTCTTGTTTTTAGCAAATGGTTGCTCTTTGTGTTGTCAATTTTGGGTCAATACTGGCAGTGATAGCCTGTATTCAGCAGCACAAATGCAGCTGAGATGCTGTGGTTTTCTGTCTCACCAGGGACTGTGTGAATTAGTATCATTTCTTTGTATGGACGGTGCTTCAGGGTACATTGGATTGCCCAGTGTGACTTCAGGAGCTAAGGAAAGTGGAAGAGAAGAAAGATTATTTAGATGCCTAACATCACTCATTCCTAAGGCTACTTTATGGGCAATGTCTATTCCCAGAAGAACTGAATTTTGGAACTATTTCCTGGTGAAATAACTGCAGAAATGGCTATATCTTAATTGTATCTCCATTAACTTTCAAATCTTTGCTTCCAGCTCTCAAAGTGGTATTATCAGGCTATTTGAAGCGATTGATGTTTCTTCTACTATTTTTATTCCAATTTCTGTTTCTGCCACTCCAGCAGTTCTTATTATGTATTTTTTTAGAACAAGTTAAATAAATAAGAGGACAGGTTTTTCCCCCAAAATTTAAATAATTTACTTGTGCCATATTCCCCTCTGTTATTTCTTGCTCATTATACAAATTCTTCAATAGGCAGGGATGGCTATCCATAGTCATAATTACCAAAGGAAAAAAATAGGAGTTTTTTTTGGGGGGGGGATTTGTTGCTTTTAGAGGCAGGGCTGCTGGGGAGCAGGATTTACTTACTTGTCTTTTCCATTATCCACTAAATGTTAGCAATGTGATTTCAGGTGCCGCTGCTGCTTCTAAATCCAACTTCTACACTGGGGCACCTTTTGTTCCATGACCTGCTGAAATCTAAATTGCAAAATCTTGAGCCTTATCTTACTAGCATGTACAATAAGCACAATTGTTTGGTCCTTTGAACATTCTTTTGTGCTACCCCGTGTGGTACTGGAATATAAATTGATATTTTCCAGTCTCTTGCCCACTGCTGTGTTTTTCCATGCCCATTTACAAATTGTGTATAACACTTTAATAGCATCATGGTGCAAGGTTTCCTGTTTTAACTGTTTGGCTGGTATTTTTCCAACTTCTATGCCTTGTTGTGAGCCTTATTTTATGGGGGCCTTTAAATTGACTTGAGGGAAATATCTGGCTCTAATTTAGCGATCTGATTTTCATATGTATCGTTGATGGGGAGGAGAGGGTGTTGCATGGTTCTTGTCTATCTTTTCTGGCTCTCTTCATTATATTTTCTTTCTTGGCTTTATTTGCATAAGATTGTTTCTTTATTAGCATAATGCAAAGTTGCATAATAATTTCCTTGATTTCTGAATTTTTTTTTAAAATAACTCTCCTGCATTTCCATGTGATTGTTATACTCAATATATTTGCATTATTTATTTAGAAACTCCTTGTTCTCTTCTAGTTCTTCTGTGGAAATTAGCATTTACCTGGACATTTCTCCTCTTCCTTTACTGTCTTTCCTTTCTGCTTCTTTACCATTTTGCAAGTTGGGATGTTTTTGTTTGCTTTGTACTTAATGAGGTCTAGACTTTTTCAGGCATCACATGCATAAAATCTAATGCATTAAAGCTATTGTTTACTGTACTTCTTATTTTTGTCCATCTAGAATCTGAGAGGCTGCAAAGAAGATATTTGCTAAACCTATTGAATTTTCTTGGCAGAACTCAGTTTATCTCCTGCATCATTTTATGCTGCATTTTTCCTGTGGTTCCAGATGTTATTTATTTCAGGCCACAGCATTCCTGTTCCTACAATTAGTGTGACATGTTCTTTTGATCTTGAGTTGCCATAGAAATGTTCAGCTTAGACACAATCTGTATCTATGGTGGCAACATACATTGGATCACCATAATATTGATTGGATCATTTTTTTCCTGTTTTTAAGTCATATTTGAGCAATGAGTTTGGCATCCTTTTATTAGCAATTACGCCTACTTTATTTTCTTATCTTACAATTTTCTTATCTTTGTACATTTGATGCTTTTTTGAAATGGAGTGATCCAGCCAGTCAGAATCAGAATACAGCTGGAAGGGACCTTGGAGGTCTTCTAATCCAGCCCCCTGCTCAAGCAGGATTCCCTATCATTTCAGACAAGTAGCTGTCCAGTCTCTTCTTAAAAACCTTGAGTGATGAAGCACCCACAACGTCTGAAGGCAAGCTGTTCCTCTGGTTAATTGTCCTCGCTATTAGGAAGTTTCTCCTTAATTCCAGGTTGCTTCTCTCCTTGATTAGTTTCCATCTATTGTTTCTTGTCTTTCTTTCTGGTGCTTTGGAAAATAAGTTGGACCTGTTCTCCTTGTGGTATTTAACTACATATAACATTTTTTAAAGGGGACAATTTTTATCTAAAGAAAAAGAAGAAAAATATGACTAACTGTAGGATGGATGGACTCAATGCCAATAGCAAAGAGTGCTTGAAGACCTTAAAGATCAAGATAGGCAGAGATCCTCATGAAGAAAAAGTGGTCTCTAGAAGTCAACAACTTGATGGCACCTAACCAATCAATCAATCAATCAATCATTATGTAGCATAATGATAGGTCATTATATAGCATACAAAATGTTTTTGTTGTTTCAACCAGTGAGCCAATAACATTAAAGCTTAAGTTAAGACAAAACATACAAAAATTAAACATATTTCTGGTACTTTTGCTGCCTTTAGTTACTTATATAGTAATAAAGGTGGAATAAAAATCTAATAAATAAATAAATAAATAAATAAATAAATGCCTTAAATGCATCCATAAAACTAATAGCCTCAAGAGTGCCTTGCTTCAGTCTTCTGACAGTGCACATAACAATGGCATACAAATATTGACAGCAACAAAAGATTATTTCACTTCTGCCTACATCAACAGAAGGATATTTTTTGGAGGGGTCCTGGGTGCTATGAGCTTGCTTGTTTTCTTGCGGACGTTTCATTACCCAAACTAGGTAACATCATCAGTGCTAGTGCCAGGATATTTTAACTACTAGTGGCATACTTAATTTCTATGCTTCCCCAGTAGAACAGGGGATTGGCTATCTTATATGATATCCATATTGGGATATGTATGAATATCCATATTGGAAATAGAGTGGAGTGTAGTTAAAGTCATCTTCCAATAGAAATGTAGCCAACTTCAGGCAAGAGTGATTCTCATGTATGCAATATATTGTGCAGCGTGACAAACATAAATACAAACATAAATGGTTTCCAAAGCCTAAAGACTACAAGTCGGTAGAGGCATACAAAGCAGCTTTTTATTTTTTTTTTCCTTTTCCTTTCCTTTTTCCTTTTTTCCCTGTTCTTGTTCTTTCTTTTTTCTTTTTTCTTTTAATATGCACAAACAATAATAAGTAGCAATGCGATGTAGACCTTAAGTATTAAGCCTAGGACAGAACGTGATGTAATTATTTATATATAACAGATAATTTAATTATTTTGAAATTGTTTATTAATGTCCCATTTAGCTATAGATGTAAAATTTAAACAACTGTATGCTTATCGACATTAACATTTTGGAAATCATAGTCAACGGTGATATAAATAGCTTTTTTATTTGTATTTAAAAGTAAAAATGTTTAAATATTAGTTTAATAACTATTGTATAAATACGCCACCACCCAAACCATATAATATACTACTTGTGCTTTACAACAATACAATAAAACTATATTTTGAAAAAAGATAAAAAATATCCAAAGAATAATTTGCCAGTTGCCCTATGCCTCAGATCAGTTCTTTCTATCTATTCCTCTGATATAAACGTGGTCTTAATGATTTCATATGTGTAAAACCTCCACTCTCTTTTGATGGATTCCCTTTTCATTTTCTTTACAAAGAAGTACTTCAATCTCCCTTATATTTTAATTGAATCAAATTTGATTTAAATCACATCAAAAGCCTTTTCAATACATCTCCATAAGAAGGCACTTAATCTTAATAAGTTCCCATTTAAGATGGATAGGGAGAGTCTACAGGAGCTGTGAAATTTATGTAGCCAAATGAACCACTTCTCCGGTCCCATAAAAGAGAATGAAAGCATCCAAAGGAAAGAGTCCAAATAAAGAGTTTTTATACTTCAGTTGCTGCCTATTAATAGGCCTGATGAGCAGAAGAAAAGCATCAGAGCAGCATTCTCTAAGGATGAAGAGCTAAAGATGAAAATGGAAATAATCTTATTCCTATAGAACAGCGGTCCCCAATCTTTGCTGCTTGGCAGCTTGGGTGGGGGGAGGGGAACTGGGTCGCGTGAGTGGCAGGCCAGTAGGTGCACATGCCATGCATGCAGGCCTGTCATGCATGCATACAACTCAACTTGCGTGAGCAACAACCCAGCGCACATGCGCACAAGTGTGCATGTGTGTGAGTGCCAACTGGCCCACCCTTCGCACAAATTCAGCCGCTTGTGCGCAGAAATGCACTCTGGACAGACACTTGCATGGCCCAATTCTGAATAGGCCACAGCCCAGTAGTAGGTCACAGCCCAGGGGTTAGGGACCCCTGCTATAAAACAATCAATGTTCACCATCTATCGGAGTGATATATCTTTGGAGATTCTCAGTCATGCAGGTCATGTTGTCTCAAAGATGCTTTTGCAAAAGGCAACTGGACTTTCTTGTTTTTCCTTGAAGATGTTTTGCTCCTCATCCAAGGAGCTTCTTCAGTTCTGTCTGAATGATGGAGAACGGAAGGGTTTCCTTGCAGTCATTAGCACTCTTTCTGAGAGTCTTTGAGGCCACTTGGAGGTTTATCTGTGCCCCCCAGGGTCACCTGAATAGTGCAAAAGATGGAATCTTCTTGGAGCTGCTGAAAGGATTGTGTTGTAAACAGGAGATAGGTGGTGTTGTATCAGAGTGATAATTCTATGAAGACAGTTTGTCTCATAGGACTCATGTCAAGGATGAGACTATGGTAGCTATGTACCTCTGTATTTCAACTTGCCTTTAGATTAAGGGGGGGAGGTGTTATTTCAAGTGGGTTAGTTGGAGAGATGAAACTTCTACAATTCAGCTGAGGACTATGAGAGCTTGAAACCTTTTTAAGGACACCAGAAGAGGTGTGGATTTGAAGCAGATGGTTCCCATAACAAAGTGAACTTGTTTATATGGACTATGTAAGAAGTTGGGAGTTTGACTGGGAAAA
>NW_015386170.1:187524-190422 GCF_001527695.2 Protobothrops mucrosquamatus | reverse complement strand
TTAAATAGGGATAATTTTTAATGATTTTAATAATGTCACAGCTACAAATATTCGGTTTTAATTGGCTTTTATAGGGGAAATGTTGTGTGTGTTGTTTGTATTGTGTTATTTTAATATGCTGTGAGCCGCCCTGAGTCCCGTGGGGAGAAGGGCGGCATATAAATTATGAAAAATAAATAAATAAAATAAATAAATAAATCAACCATCAAGAAGCAAACATTACCCCAATCAAGAAACTACCAACTGAGACAAACAAGCTAATAATAAACAACAGTCCAATGAAGGAGTACCAAGAATCACCAACATCGCTAGGACAAGCCACTTTACACAAACAGAGAGCAATCCCCACTCCCTTCTAGTTCTGATGATGTTACCTAATTTGGGTAATGAAATGTCTGAAAAAAGACAACCAAGTTCACAAAGGACCCCACAGTACAGTTTAGTTCTGCTCAGCATGTTATTGTTTTTATTAATTGTTAATATTATGTTTTCTTTTCTTTTCTGGTTTGCACCTGCTAGTGATCATTTTTGTTCTACTGCCCAGAATTACATCATGTTAGTTGGATGAGCATATAAACGCTCTGAATTAAATGTAGAAATATTGCTAATTCCAAGTAGACTCAAAACCAAGAGAGTATAATTGGTGTCATGTCAGGATAATTCCTTCTGCAGTTCTTTTCCAGTAAAGATTCTCACCAAGTAGATGTTGGAGGCTTCAACTCATATAATAACTTAGCTAGTATATTCCAGCATGGGTTTTGATGGCCCTTTTGCCCTGTTATTGGAAACCATGGGATTTTAAATCTATCCTATTCAAAGGGTGAGAGGTTGGGGGAGCTGGCAGTAAATCATCAAGGATGAGATAGAAGAAATATCCTCTTGAACTCTGGGTACAGAATGAGGTCATGACTCCTAATTTAGATAGTGTTTAAATAGCAGAAAAGAACTACACAGAGGTCCCATTAACAGAAGGAAGATAATTATGTTCAAATATTGCTTTTGGCTTACGTTCTTCGGTTTCACAAATCACACCCATTTTCACAACACATTTCAAATGTTATGACCATATGACTGAAGCAAGTATTATGACATCAAGCTAGATTATACAGAACTTTTGATCAAATGAAGAAAGATGAAAGCCTGTAGAAAAATCTTACTTTTCCATCTCCTATATTATGGTTTATGTATGAAGTGAAGACTTAAGAGAAACACAGGTTTTTTTTACAGAAGCTACAGTATGCAATATCACCCAGCCAGCAACTGGCATACTGGCCAAAAGGAGGTTAACCACCAAAGTGTAGTTGTCTGCAATTTGCTACACTGTTTGGTACTGAACTGATGATTAATTATAATTACTGCCAGACTTGGCTTAGTGTCCTACAAAAACACTCTCTGATATGAAAGCCCAAGCTGGCTGCTAGGTTTCACTATGTTGTGCATTAAACAATGGAATCAGTTGATTATATTACACTAATGATGTCACACTTGAATAAATGTGGAGCAGGGAGAACCAGGGTTGCAAGGAAGAAGAAGTTAATTGGAGAAAGAAATTCAAAGTTTGATTAGCGTTTCTAAAAAAAAAGGCCATACCAAAAGCAAAATTGCAATCCATTTTGACAAGGGAAAAAAAAATAGAAGGGAGTCAAACACTCCAATCTGGCTGAAAATAAGGCCTAGTGAAAATCCAAAAGATCATTATTATAACGAGTGGAAAAAAAAGAGAGGTCACCAAGGAATCCGCACCAGCAGCCTGGATTTGTAAAGTTTGTGTCAGGAAAGCTAAAGCTTAGAATAAGTTGAGGTTAGTAAAGGGTCCTCAGAACAAAGAGCTGGTTCAGATGTTGTTTAAAAGAAACAAGAAACAGTAATTCAGTTGCTTGGTGGAATTAGCAAATGGATAATGTTTTAACAAAGAAAGGGTAGAACTACCTATTTCTTAACAGAATAACAGAATAACAGAATTGGAAGGGACCTTGGAGAACTTCTAATCCACCCCCTGCTCAAGCAGGAGACCCTATACCATTTCAGACAAGTAGCTGTCCAGTCTCTTCTTAAAAACCTCCAGTAATGGAACACCCACAACTTCTGAAGGCAGGTTGTTCCACTGGTTAATTGCTTTTGCTGTCAGGAAATTCTTTCTTGGTTTTAGGTTGTTTCTTTATTTGTTTAGTTTCCATCCATTGTTTCCTGTCTTGCCTTCTGGTGCTTTGGAAAATAGGCTGACCCCCTTTTCTTTGTGGCAGCCCCTCAAGTATTGGAACACTGCTATCATGTCACTCCTAGTCCTTCTTTTCACTAGACCAGACGTACCCTATTCCTGCAAATTCTTATTTCAGCTCAGACTGAGGCTAGAGAATGTACTCTTATTCAACATTTCTGAAAGCTCTGAGAATATTCACTAACCATGAATGAATTAAAATCTCCTGGATCAGATGCATTGCATCCTAAAATATTGAAGGAACTTGATGATGGTTTGGTCAAGCCTCTGTCTCTTATCACTTGAGAAATCCCAAAGAATGGTGCAAGCACCAGATGCAAGCACCAGAGGGCAAGTGTCCCTATCTGGAATAGGGAGATGGGGAGGACACAGGAAACAACAGACCAGTCCATCTGACATCAATGCCTTTTAAAATTCTGGAGCAGATCATAAAGGGAGGTGATGCCTTCCCATTGTTTGATATCTTCAGATATAGATGGATTTGTCATTTCTAACAAAGGCTTTATTCTGAATCCTTACACTGATCAGAGAACTGTAAGCCATGGCCAAAGTGGCTTTTCAAAATCCAGTTTTATGAGCTTTGGAAGATCCATACAGAACTCCAGATAACTTTTTCTAAATACAGACTGACTAAACACAAGCTAAATATAGTAGTAGTAGTAGTAGTAGTAGTAGTAGTA
>NW_015386170.1:160780-187332 GCF_001527695.2 Protobothrops mucrosquamatus | reverse complement strand
CTGCTATCATGTCCCCCCTCGTCCTTCTCTTCATTAAACTAGACATACCCAATTCCAGCAGCCTTTCCTTATATGCTTTGGCCTCCAGTCCCCTGATCATCTTTGTTGCTCTTCTCTGTACTCTTTCTAGAGTCTCAACATCTTTTTTACATCGTGGTGACCAAAACTGGATGCAGTATTCCAAGTGTGGCCTTACTAACGAGTGTGTCATTTTAGTACAGTAATTCTTATATAGGGGTAGATTTAACTTGGGCATGATTGACCTACATCCCACCAAGACATAATGGGATTCATTTGATTTGGGTGTTGTGTGTTACGACAAACCAGACTCTATTCTCTGTAATCATACTTTAAGGCTTTGTGTGGTGCATGAATCTGCCCAATGAGATTTTTCTATAGACTGTGGTTATTTTAACCATGGCTTAGCATAAAAACTAAACCTGGCCATTGTCTCAGTCTATCACAAGACTCCTATTCTGATTTCTCCCATATTTCCCCTTCCCAAAATGTTTGAAGAAAATAAGCTTCCAGCAGAGTAGGACAGAGTTCCCATCTTATTCTAATTTTTCACTATCAAAACTAGCCATTGTATAAAAGGATTGGTTGGATCAAGCATAAGACCAGAGGAAGGCCTGAAGTCGTGGCTGGGTGCAGGGAATTATACACAGAAAAGAAGAATTGCAATATATAGAATATTATTGAAGGATGCTTGAAGAATTCAGTGTCAAGAGTCTAATAGCCATTTCAAGATTATCCAATTTTGTTAGGGCATAAAGTTACATGAGCAGAAACAGCCTCCTGTAATTCTAAAGCAGAGTGCAAGTAAAACTGTACAGTCACCCATAAGACAGGCATATTATACTTCAGAAGCCAAAGAAACCTCCAAAATAACATGCCACAACCATGTATCACCTACCTGTTGCTGTGACACTCTCTAACCCCCCCCCCCAAAAAAAAAATAACCTTCCAGTTTGAGGTCATAGAACAGTTAAATCCCTTACCATAAAAGTCCTATATTTTGAACATTGACAGTTTTTAATAGATGCCTATCTTAACAGGTGGCAACACCTGGGGAGCATGTCTGGCCCTAGGCCTAGTTAGTTCTTGGATCTGGAGAACACAAGAAAGAATCAGAACTGTACCAGGAGTGCCAGGATTGTACACAAGGTTGGGCAGTCAAAATTACTCTGTAAGAAGGCAGAGGGAAACATTTAGAAAAGCAAACCTTCAAGGACCTTTGCCAGGTGCTCACTCAGAAGTTGAGACATACAATATTTGAGAGTATATTTTTTTTATGGGTTGGTGCGGTGGCTCAGTGGTTAACACACTGGGCTTACCAGCTGGAAAGCTGGCAACCCAGGTTCAAGTCCCGAGTGCCCATGTGACCAGATGAGTTTCCGTCCTCGCCCCAGCTCCTGCCAAACTAGCAGCTCGAAAGCATGCAAATGCAAGTAGATAAATAGGTACCACTTCAGTGGGAAGGTAACAGCGTTCCGTGACATCATGCTGGCCACATGATACAGAAATGTCTTCAGACAGCGCTGACTCAGTGGCTTTTAAACAGAGATGAGTACCACTCAGTGGTGGGATTCAAATATGTGAATAACCGGTTCTCTGTGTGGATGCCGCTTCCGGAAGTCCATTCTGGGCCTGGGCAACAAAAAATTAGCTACCGGTTCTGCCACTGGCTGAATCTGGCTGAATCCCACCACTGGCTGAATCCCACCACTGGCACTGCCCCCTATAGATAGCGGAATAAAATCTGCAGGGACTCCTTTTACCTTATTTCCTTTTATATTCTGCAAAAGTGCAATTGTGTTGGAAATCCCAATTCAGATCCTGATCTAAATACAAGACACCAACACAAAGTAGAAATCTGGATAATAAATTCCACAGATATAGAAGGTACACTTTGCTGCCACAGCAAATGCAGCCAGACAGTCTTCCAAGGTCCAACTGACCGTGATGCCAGCTATTTTCATACTTTGGTTATGCCATGCTAGTGATTTCCAAATGCTGATTGCATGTCATCTATTACAGTGGTTCTCAACCTTTTTAATGCCGCGACCCCAACCGGTCGTAAGTCGAGGACTAAACCGGTTGTAAGTCGAGGACTAAACCGGTCATAAATCGAGGACTACCCAACCGGTCGTAAGTCAAGGACTTTCCCTGCCCGGGAGCGCCGTGCATGCGTGGTTCCACCCCCTGCGCCGGCCGAGGCATAGCTGGCAAGCGGCAGAGACGGAGCAGGCCGACCACTAGCTGGCCCAGCCCAAGGGAGGTAAGGCACCCGCCGGAAAAGGGGGGAAAAATGGCGGACAAAAAAATGGCGGACAAAAAAAATGGCGGACAGCCTTGCTTGGCGACCCACATGAAATGGTTGATCGACCCCAAATGGGGTCCCGACCCACAGGTTGAGAACCACTGATCTATTAGATATTGCTAAATACTGATTTCTAGGGCATGATGAGTGATATCACATATTGTTAAACCCAATAGCAAAAAAAAATAATCTTTGAATGTCTGTGGTTATCTGTGGGTATTAAACACATTCAAACACTGAAAGAACAATCACCAGCAAACCGTGCTGAGAAGGTTGCTGAAGGCCTGTAGAATAAAGCTGCTTTTAACTGCAGCAAAATCCAGGTTGTTCTATTTAAACATTATTGGATAAAAATATTATTTTCTAAGATTGTGATCCTTTGCATATTGATGTAGGTACCAGTCCACTTGGATCAATTGGGCTTACTGCAACTCCTTACTGCACACACAATGGGATGGCTAACCTATTGCTCCAAAATTTCACACAACATTCAATATACTTCCATGCTAAAGATCTGTTTGAGTCTGTGATAAGAGATGTCTGTCCCTGCTTTATAGTCTGCCTGCTTAAAGGATTAGAGCAATCAAAAAAAAAAAAAAAAGGAGGAAGCAAAGGAGAAGAGCAAGTTAAGTGTCAAAATGAGTATGGTTTCTAAAGTTTATTTTAATAGGAACTGTAAATCAGTTGGGGTACAAAGGAGGAAGGAGTCAGAAATTAGACACTTATCCATGCCACTTTAGCAGTGCATTTTTAACATTTATAAATAATAATATAATGGAAATTTTGACATGAAACTCAAAAATTTATACTTCTTTTTCATAGCATAAAAATAACTCAGTGTACTTTTCTGGCATGGTTTATATTTTATTAATTTATATTGAGCATTAACGGTGTAACTTCAGCAATTTTCTGTCCATTTATTGATATTATCTTTTCTGAAAATGCAACAACATAGGGAAAAAAGAGGGTGATTCAGGGAACATAATCATTTTTGGAGCTGACCTTCTCTACTGTCGCCTCAGCTTGTGACCAACCTACCTAGACGTTGTCAAAAAGTTGCCCACAATCATAGGGTTGGAAGTGAGCCTGAAGGCCTTCTAGTCTAACCTCATGCCAGTACAGGGATCCTACACCAGTCTGGACAAATGGCTCCCCAGTCTTTTCTTGAAGAACTCTAGTAATGGAGCCCTCACAGCTTCAGAAGGCAGACTGTTCCTTAATAGCTCTCCAAGACAGGACATTTCACCTTAGTTCAAGTTTGGATTTTTCACTTTAATGTTTCCAAGAAGATTGACTGAAAAGCACAAAAAAGGTTGTTACCTGTCTAACAAAAACTGATACACAAGCTTTTGCAGATGAACATTTGCAGAGGAAAATATCGTTGAAGATAGACATGTCAAGCCATTTCCTGGCCATGTGACTTTTGCACACTTTCAATGTTCATAGCTCTTCTCTTTTTAAGTAAATGTGAATGGAAATTCACATTGTTCTGAGTATAGGTAGTTCTCGGACTTCCAACCCTTCATTTAGCCATCGTTTGCAGTTACAATGGCACTGAAAAAAGTGGTTTACAATCCAACCTCACACTTATGACAATTGCTGCATCTCCACTGTAACATGGTAAAAATCCAGATGTTTGGCAACTGGCATATATTTACCATGGTGCAGCATCCTGGGATCATGTGATCGCCATTTGCAACCTTCCCAGCTGGCTTCTGACAAACAGAATAAATGGGAGAAGCTGGATTTGCTTAACAATTGCATGATTCACTTAAGAACTACAGTAAATTCGCTTAACAGCCATGGCAAAAAAAAAAAGGTTGTAAAATCAGGTACAGCTCATTTAGCAATGGAAATGCTTAGTAATGGAAATTCTGGTCCCAGCTGTCTGGTCATAAGTAAGGACTACCTGTCAGGCTTGTCCCAACTTGAGCATTTAGGAAAGAAAGACCCTCAACTCCATTTTTGAAGTGAAAGGTTTACTTTTACTAAGTAAAAGCATAAGCAAAGCTGGATCTGGATATTCCCTCACAAAGCCTGTGTTTTTCCTCTTCTTTGACCCTCCCACCTAACCAGTTCATCAGTGTCCAATGACATTCGAATTAGATATTTTGGGAATGGCTTGAGGTTTGGCACTTCTTTGGTAGAGTTCCATATTCCATTCTGTACTACTACTACTACTACTACTACTACTACTACTACTACTACTACTACTACTACTAATAATAATAATAATAATAATAATAATAATAATAATAATAATAATAATAATAATAATAATAATAATAATAATAATGTTAGAAGGGACCTTGGAGGTCATCTAATCAAACCCCTACTCAGGCAGGAAACTCTATAACATTTCGGATAAATGGCTGTCCAGTCTCTTCTTAAAAACTTCCAGTGTTGGAGCATTCACCGCTTCTGGAGGCAGGTTGTTCCACTGGTTAATTGTTCTGTCAGGAAGTTTCTCCTTAGTTCTAGGTTGCTTCTCTCCTTGATTAGTTTCCATCTGTTGCTTCTTGTCCTGCCTTCAGGTGCTTTGGAGAATAGCTTGACTCCCTCTTCTTTGTGGCAGCCCCTGAGATATTGGAACACTGCTATCATGGACCCCCCTAGTCCTTCTCTTCTCATGGGTTTGTCCTTAATCAGTCTGTTTGTTCCAAATTGGCACCTCTGGTTCCTGTCACCCTGTCATTCCCTGTCCCCCCTTACCTCCTATCTCCCCAATCTCCCCCTCCCTGTGTTTTATGGTAGGATGCCAGTGAAGGAAAGTATACTGAAGATGGCAGACCTGTCACACCTCCATTTCATCCTAAACTGTTGTCCCATTCTTTTCTATTTTAACTTTAATCTCTGCCTTATTTGCAACATTGTTTGAGTCAGGATTTTGCCCGATCTGGAGGAGTGTGTACTTTGAACAGGGCACTCTTAAATGTGTACAGTCTGGATATTAGTGCAAATTAAATAAATTCACTTTTAAAAAATTTAGGCCAAATCAAATCCCCAAGCATCCGCCTACATCATGCAGCTCAATCTCAGGAGGAGATTCCGAGACCGAAATTCCAGATTATTTTAAAAAATAGTATTTAAATCACACTCGGAAATAGGACTGACTTTACACTGATCCTTCCAAAGGATCATTTCTAAACACCTTAGAAATTAGAATTTAATGGTTTCCATTTTATAGAGTGATAATAGCCCAGTTGGAGATTCCTTTTATGAACAGGGAAGGAAAAACGGAGCACTGGGGAGCTGCCTCATTCTGTCAGACTTCAGTAACCGGAAAATATTTAGTAAACAATTGTTGAAAAGGACAATAAACTGAACCTAATAAAAAATTGAAGCCTTACTCCAGAGGCTGCCAAATTATTAAGACAAAATTGTTTTATTGGTTTGAAAGTGCCAAGTAGTTTGGTCATTTTTGTCAACATCTGGGATTTCTTAAAATATTGGAGGCCTGAAAAAGATAACTAAATTATTTGAAATATTGTTTCTCATCTCTTGAGCATCAAAAGTCCTTTGGACCCTCCCTCACTATTTCGAAGATGACAAATGCAAGAAAAGAAAAACCCTTCCTGGTTTTTTTTCTTCTGAAGAGGCAAAAAAATGAAACAAAAGAGAGTCAATATTGATTTAGTTGTTAAGACATCAGACTAGAAACCAGGAGACTGTGAGTTCTAGTTCTGCCTTATGCATGAAAGCTGACTGGATGACTCTTTCTCAGCACTACCCATCTCACAGGGTTGCTGCTGTGGGGAACATAGGAGGAGGAAGGAGTATTATGTATGTACGCAGCCTAGAGTTATTTACAGTAATAATAAAGGTGTGAAATAAATAAAAAATTTCAAGGGGAACAGGAGGAGTGTTGAGTAGTACTGAGGAGTGGGACTGGGGATCCACTTCCCTCCAAAATTTTGTAGCTCTCTAGCTGACTTGTGCTGAGCCCAACCTATCTGACAGGATTATCACTGTGGGGATAACATGAAGGGAGATCCTGCCAATATCTATCTATCTATCTATCTATCTATCTATCTATCTATCTATCTATCTATCTATCTATCTATCTATCTATCTATCTATCTATCTATCTATCTATCTATCTATCTTCTATCTATATATGTGTGTATACACACACACACACACACACACACACACACACACATACATAAACATGCAGGTATTTGTCCTTGTTTGGGCTGTGAAAAACTTCAGAGGGGTGCTCTGATCTGACAAAGCTTTGATCACATCACACTATCAAAGCTGATTTACAAACTGAAATGAAACCGTGCTTTGATAAACTAAATGGAAGCAGGTGACTTCTGGAGCATTTTGCTGATTTTGGTGCTTTTCTGCTATTTACTAGGTTGTTGCAGATAATATCCAATGAACCAAAAAAACAGGATGGACTTGAGAAATCTCACACTGCTGTGAGCCAGTGGATTTTTTCATCTTATTAAATTCTTCACCTCTTGGAGTTATTTTGGTTCTCCTTCACTTTTAGCTTCTTCAATTCACCCTGCCACAAGCCTCAACTTTTTTTCTCTCTTATTATGCTAATAGGTTATAGCCCTTACATGCTGGTCCTGTCCACACAACTCAGGAATTCAATTCAGCACTCTGAATTTTATTTTACTGTATTTTACTATGCCAACCTGCTTCTGCTATTCTCAGAGTAGTGCCAACCAGCCACAATTCTATATAATTGAGTCCTACTATGAGGTCCTTGGTTCTCTCTGAGTTTGCCTGTGTTTTTTTTTTGTTTTTTTTTTTGCAGACATTTCATTATCATCAATGCTAGAAGGCAGTGGGTTTTGCTCTCTGTTTTTATACAAGTGTCTTGCCCTGTCAGTGTTGGTGAGAGTGTTTTTGATGGCTCCTTGTCTTACTAGTTATAAATGTTTTCTTCTCAGGAGGCCCCAAGTTGCCAAGCTATGCCAATCTTCTTGAGACGCCCACATCTTAGTGAACAGAGATAGGAAACATATACCAATCTGAAAGGACAGTTCTAGTTTTGCCCAGCATGACATCTCACTAAAACCAGGGATGTGAAGTCCTAAGAAGAGACTCAGATTATCCAGTTGCTATACTAACCCCCCCAAATCAGCAGCAACATCTCATCTACAAAGACAAATCAATAGTCACTCATCAGTATCATGTCAAGAATCTGAATGATGTTTTTTCAATGGACAACTTGGTTCCTCTTGGCTATGTGGGAGTCATGTTTGTTATCTTTGATATTGATATTCAAATTGACCGGCCAATTTCCCTTGATGCAATTGTGCATGTATAGCAATCCCAAAATAATGTGATCTGTCCATGGATAGATATGTTTTAATGCTACAAAGAGGGTGTCTCTCTTGCCAACAAGATTTGCAAAGAATCTTTTAAAAATTTTGCCCAGTCATACTAACTAAATATTATCTAGAAACAAAGTATAAAGATTTGGTTTCTTAATGCTGCTATCCAATTGAATTTCACACAAAACTGATACCAAGCAACATTTTTATAATAAATAAGTGGTCATTCCTATGACCACATATGTTGAAAATTAACTTTTTGATCCTTTGAACTTCTTAGATTTCTCATAGTCACTAAAATATGGAGATTTATTTTCACAATGCAGATGTACATGTGGGAAAACAAGGAAATATATGCATATATAAACTGTAGGAACTATATGTTTGCAAGCTCTGTCAAGCTTTTGTCAAATATTATAGGAAATGTCTGCTTCATCTAGTGGACTTTCCAATATTTTTTCTGAAACAAGTTGTTACACAATAATATATTTTAAAAAGGAAAGAAGAAAAGAACCAGAAGTTTAGATTTATTTTAAGCTGCTACTCTAAGCTTTGGAACAGATTTTATTTCTTAAAAATAAATCTACAGAAGAGTTCACACTTTGTGTCAGTCACATTTGTTTCCCCCCCTCCTTACAAAGATTAGATTTAAATCGTAGTAGGTAGACACTTTTTGGAGGAAAAGAGAAATTTGCCAACTGTTATGTATGGATACATTTTTGTTCATAAGAATAGCAATGATCCTAATAAGTAGAATTAATGAGACCTACCTGCAGAAGTGAACTGAAAAGTCACTTTTTCCATGCTGTGTGATTTATTTAATTAACAACAGGGGATTATGTGCAATTAACCTCTCCCAAGGAAATGTTTTGTATGAATGGAGAAAGGCCCCAACCTGTATGTCCCATTTGCCCTCAAAAATTTTCTGAAGGAACTTTCAGATTAAGTGATGGAGGAGGAGGAGGAGGAGGAGGAGGGGAAAGATCATCAATGGATCTAATGTTGTAAGCAGAGTGACAGTAGGAGAGGCAGCTGCTTTGGGCCCATGGATACAGACCTCTTGCCACCCACATCAACAAACCCAATTCTACAAGAAATGGTTATAGCATCAAGAGTGCAAAAGTGGGGACAACTAGTAGACAATCTAATTATTTGTTGCTAAGTAGTGGTGGTCTGGATATCACCAGCCTAGATACACTATGCTTAAGGGAGGAAGACATTTAATGAAGGTGCTATAGTTAGCCACAGAAATGCCCCTGTAGTGACTATGCAGAGATAGTTACCACTACATCTAGATAAACATACTTTAAGCCCAGAAAACAAAGAAAACATAAGGAAGAAATTTAGACTTGCTGCTCCCTAATATTTTGAACTATATATCAGAGGGGCGCATAGGAAAACACACCCACCCTTTCCAGATGCTGTTACTATAGACTCAATAAATATAATTCCGGAAAAAAATTTGTGGTTTCAGTGTTTTGGTCTGGCCTACCCACAAAAAGTTCACCTTCTGAACCGGTGTCTTGTCAATGGGAAGGGGAGATGAAGTTTCCCCCTGAATCTAAAAACCTGTTTTGACCTCTGGTATGTACTCTACATAGGGCTGCTCTTAAATACTACTCAAAAATTATAACAACGTCCAGAAGCCGTTGCCCAATATTGGGAGCATATTATACCATTGCATGCTCTGCACTGGTCATCAATTCATTTCTGGGAACAATTTAAAGTGCTCTTTTTGACCCCTAAAGCTCTTTATAGCTTGGCACATGGATACATCCAAGTCTATCTGCTCCAACCTAAATTGGCCTGACCTTCCACATCATCCAGGGAGAAGTTCCTAGCAGTCTGCAGTTCTGGGCTATGAAAGAAGGCAAAGCTATGAACCAAAATCAAGGAGAAATATCTTTTCAGTAGCATCACTAAAATAGCCTCCCGAAGGAGATCAGACAAGCCCGCTGCCTGATGGCTTTAGAAGTTGCTGAGCTCTTTCAGAGAATATTCCAGCTACGTTCATGGCTTGGTTGATCTTTTATTCCTTTAATCTTATTTTTGGCTTTTTACTGTAGGGATACAACTTAATGACTTATGATCTGGATATTTACTTTTTATATTAGTTGTACAGCAAATATTTTAATTAACCATTTTTAGATAAATGGGTGTCTCTGGATTAGAGCAGGCCAAAAGTCCTATTAAATAAATAAATACGAACTGTAATAGATGAATTTGATGGAAATTTGATGGCTAGAGTTTAAATTAGGAAACGAAGCAAACCAAATTTCCTGACAATCAGTGCAGGAGTTTTCACATCTTTGAACCAAAGCAATTGCTTTTCTCAGCCCATTTTTACAAAATTCCAGTCTTCCTTCTTTTGGGAAGGATTTATCACCCTTCTTCCTCAATCTCTTTGCAGGAATATCAACAGGGCCAAAATTGGACTGAGGCAGAATACTGCTTCCATTTAAAAATGGCATTTTTAACCAGGTTGACTTAAGAGGTCTTAGGTCTTTTAAGAGAGAAAAACAATTTACAAGAGCAAAATCCATTTTTAAAAGAACCATAAGAAATATTACCCATCCATTTGCAAACTTAAACAAAAGGGAATTATTGTTAAGTTGTAATGATTCATTCATTTCCCTGGTGAGAAACACCTGCTTATAGATTATCAAAGTAGCAAACAGAATACTCAGCAAAATACCATAGCTTGAAGATTGAATTCCTGATCTCTATGAGATCTAAAATTAATTATAATGGCTACATATACCTGAATAATTCCAGTGAAAAATGAGACCAGTCACATACTGCCTCCTATTGGTCAGTAAACAGTAAAAATACTACAAAAAGTAGCATTCCTTGTTTTAATGATATATGATCTTACAGCATCAGAACAAGAAAATACATATTCAACACAACATTTCAATCTTTAGCATTCTGAAATTTATTAAAACCGAAAACTGATGGATTCCTATTATTTCATTGGGACTGTACTTTAAACCTTAATACAAATCACATTGCAGGGGAAGTTAGACTTTCAAAAATTCAAAAGCTTTAATGAGAGTGCATTATTTAAACACACACACACAGAGAGATGTATATTGTCAAAAGCCTATAATGGATAATTTAGATATCATGTATTTTTTTCTTTGATGGCCTCATTTTTTAATTTAGTTTTAATCTATTTCAAGCAATAGTGAGATGTTTGAAGACATCTAAAAGGACACATTATTAGTGGCTGTTGAGAGATATTAGAAAAAAGCCTTCATTATAAAAAATGTATGGCTTCATATAATTAAAAAAATTGAAGCGGAGTACATTGACAAAAGTTCTGTGTGCTCTTAAATTATTCAAAATTGTGTTATATTTCAGCAGCTGTTTTAATTAAAAGGTAAGAACTGCAGCTAATCCACTACCCCTGAATGAAATATAATCTATAAGTATGGTTTAATTTTTCTAAAACCAAGAAGATTTATATAAATTCCTGAAGGAAGGATCTTCATTTAATTGATTATCAAAAAAAAGAGTGGCAGTTTATTCAAACCAGAATGATTTTGTTTATTAGCCAAATAACCATCTGCTTTCATGTATATGGTTGATGTATACATCAATCTGGAGCAATTTTTCTTTAAAAAGTAGCCTCATGACTGTAATTCTTATATCAACCCTGAACACCCAAAAGACATTTCTATATTGATTCTTCAACTATCTCATTACTTGTTTATAATTAAAACCTTGTTAAAAATGAATCCACAAGGAGACAATTTGATGAGGTAGGAAGTCACCTTGATTAACAGTATCTGGTGTCAGGTTGTTGAGTTCCTCCCTTGTTGTGGAATATTCTGGTAGGTGTATACAAAGGAACACCTGATACATATATAAATAAAATTGTATGAAAATTTGTATGAAAATCATCAGTGGGCATAAAACCATCCCTATAGTTTGTTCACAGTTTTTAAAAACCATGACAAAGTTCTCCAGGAACTTTGTTCACAAAACAAAGAAAATCATTCATCAGGGTAGTGATTGTGCTACTTTTTCATGAGTTTTCTTTGTATAGGAGTATGGAGAGGGGGTGGGTGGGAAAGTGAATAGCCTTAATTAAGCAGGCCAGATGTCATGCAGAATTACAGGACCAGAGTGTTGCCTTTTCCTGCCAACTCTCACAGTCCTGACCTATCAAGCCGTTCTTTAAGAGTGCAAAATAATAGAGTCACCAGGTGGCCATCTTATCAACGTCAGCTGCCATCTGTACCAAAATGTGCTAAATTATGTTTAGTTCTGTTTAACAGTACACTCTTATCCATTAGGGGCACAGCTGGAAACCACAAACTTGTGTTAATTGAAACATCAACTGTGCTTTAAACCTCTGTCCCACATATTAAAGCAAGTTTCCCCAGTTCTGTTTTGTTGTTGGCCAACTTGTTCATCTCTACTGAAACAGAAAGGCAGAAGGCCAATATTATAATAAATCCATCCATCTATCAGAGTTCGGATGTTTACTTTACTTGCTTCTCGTGTGAATTCAACTACTGGCCTATAACAAATGCCTTGAAAGAAGAAGAAATTGTTCTGGCTTGGTCCTTCCACACAGGTAAGCTCTACACAGCAATGAAACACAGCCTCTAAGTCTTGTGCACTGGCCATTTTGAAGTTCCGTGATATGTTCCCTGCTGTAATATATCAGAGTTGTGTGAAGCTTTGAATGAGTGATTCAGTTTGAGGAATCTTCTATTGATTCACGCCACCAGAGCAGATTTGTGAATGGGGGGGGAGGGGAAGATTTTAGGCAACAATGGGGCAACAAATAAGACCAGATCTGGGATTTTTATTTGATGGAAAGAAGAGAACTTTAGTGGAAATGAATGAAAGCATTGAAGACAATCCCAGACAGTAGTGTTCAGAATGTAAAGATGAATGGACAAAGAGTTGTATTAAAATTAAAACAATATTGTCCTATATTGCAGTGAAAGTTATACAAAGAGAGCAACCAAAGAAGGGAGGGAGCATTGAATCACCAAAAAGCCATAATTAGCTAAGAGCAAAGCTTTTGGTAGCCTTCAGATAGGAGAAGGAGAAGGAGAATCATTGACCTGCATGGTGCTGTACCGCTGCAAAATATTATTTCCAGCAGAAGTACCTGGACTCTATGACAGGCAATCTTGGAAGTTCAATCAACAGCCACAGGAAAGGACAGGTGCCACTGAATTACAGGAATAGAAAAACTGCCATTTAAACAAGCTGAGGTCCAAGTTTGATCCTGGAATTTAAGAACTTTAGGATAAAAGCAGAGGATAAGTAAAGAGGAAGAGTTTGCTTCATCAAGAGAATTGCATGTGGGAGTTCAGATCATGGAAAGAATATATTATTTTTGTTATTTATGTATGGATTTGTATCCTGCCTTTATTATTTTTACAAATAATTCAAGGCTGCAAACACATCCAACATACCTTCCTCTTCCTATTTTCCCACAACAAAAAACCCTGTGAGATGAGTAGGGTTGAGAGAGAGTGACTGGCCCAAATTCATTCAGTTTTCGCGGATAAGGAGATTGTAGTCATGGTCTCTCACTTTCTAGTCTGATGCCTTAACCACCAAATCAAACTCTTCTATAATATGAAGAGGGCAGGCATGAACAGAACTGCCATTGTTGGGGAACTGGGTGAGAACTGAATGGCCAGGGAGCTGGATGTTATAGTGTGTGATTGGATGGGACTGTATATGAGTCCCATCCAATCACCCACTATATAAAAACTTAATAAATAATAAATGAGATGGTGGGAGCAGGTATGTGATAATATGAGATAGTGAGTGAGGGAGTTGGCTGTGCATTGGTTGTACATTGTGGTAGTGCTTTGGAAAGATGACTATGAAGGAAATAACACAGAGAACTTTTAAATTACTTGCACATTGATTCTATCTCATTGTGTTATACTGATGTTCCTAATGGACTTAGGAAGAAGCAAAAACTCAAGAGAAGAGTGCTGGAATGGGGAATGCTATCCATCATGGGGAGACATGGTAGGAAGATGGAGGATGAGCCAGTCTTGGGTGAAAGGAAATGGAAACCTTACTTGCTCCATATTACAGCCCTCCTGTCTTTAATTGGATGTCAGGGAACATCTGGGCTCTGTCTGTAATAGTAATGTGGGAATGACCTTAGGAGACTGGAGGAAAAGCAGTAGCTGAGCCTGTCAAAGGAATGAGGGGTGGGTGGCAAACATCTCAAAAGGGACCCTCCCTAGTTTCTTAGATTGTAATGATGGTGGAGGAAGGAGAGATGTTCTTTCAGACTGGCAAATTTCTGTAAATGTAACCTTACAATAAAGTTAGAGTTAGTAACTTCTGGGTATGTTTCTTGTGTGGACTACATCACAAGGATGATATTGACTGATGTCAATACATCCCAGATCTGCCTCTTGTAATGCTTTAGGCTTCATTTCCTTTCTAAGCTCTTAATTCCTTTAATATGGCCACCCACAAACCCAGCTTCCACACTCTCTTCTGCTACTAGAATTATTGTAGGACAGTGGTGGCGAACCTATGGCACGCATGCCAGAGGTGGCACTCAGAGCCCTCTCTGTGGGCCCATGCACCGTCGCCCCAGCCCTGCCTCCCCCTGCAGCCCCCTCACCAGCAACCCCCCCAGAGGACAGTCGCCCCTGGGCGTGACCCGCACAGAGTAGCTTAGCCAAGGACATGGCAGCCGGGCAGCAGGGACAAGATTCTGCCCTTGTGCCCCATCACGCGCAGCTGCTGCTGTGGGTGGACAGCGTGGTCACCATGGCACTGCAGGGCCACCTGGGCAATCTGTGGTGGGCTGTGAAGGCGGTAGGTGGCCCTGCAGGCGGGCGGGGTGGGGGGTGGGGTGAGATGGGGTGGGGCAGGGGGTGGGGCGGGCAGGCAGTGGGGCAGGCAGGACAGGGGGAGGGGCAGCAGGGCAGTTTTGGAGCACTCGGTGTCTAAAAGGTTCACCATCACTGCTGTAGGAGATGACCAGGTTGAGTCAGAGGGAGAGGTCAAATGCATAATCAGTTTGGAGTCTCTATGTTCCCATAACAGATCTAAATCCAGCCCTCCTTGAAATCCATTGACTCTTATGTGGAGTCAATTCACCTTGACTGTTAGTTGTTCAGATTCTTGTATATAGGTAGCACAAAATAAACTTGTAGTACTTTTGAACTCTATCCTGGTTCCTGATTTCTTGCACCTGACCATTGCCCATCTGTGTTAGTCCTGCCAATGCAAATTGAAATTCAACTCAGCTCCCTGAATATGTGCTCAGTGCTGACTGTTCAATCAAACTAATTCCAGAATATTATTTTTATATACAGGTTGAATAATCAAATTAGAGACCTGTATATAAAAATAATATTCTGGAATTATCAGGCTGAAAACCACACTCTTTACAGATCCTTTAAGAGAAACTTGAAGGGTGGCAATCCTAGCCTGGTTATGTCTATTGGCATAAGCAATCAGGCATTTTACAAGAGGCAAAAGAGCTAAATGTATTCATTCAAATGAACAAAATGGTAAAGATGAAGAATTACTTAGTTAGAAAACTCCACACATTACCTAGGCTTTATCCTTTTTTCATCTAAAAAGTTTCAGCCATCCAGGAGTCACGCCAATAGGTAGCCTCCACCTCTGTTATCTCTCATTTCACTTTTTTTAGATAACCTTCATAAGCTGATTTACCGATGACAATAAGTTTACTTTGAGAAAATTATGTTTCTGATCTAATAAGAGAAAATAAATAATTCAGAACTCTCACATTATTATAGGGAATTATATTTAGCAGAGCACAGGGACCGGTGTAATGAGAAACATTCACCTTGCTAACGGAATGCTACTCTGCATTTAATCTCATAATATTCCCTTCAGGATGTACAAGGCAGCTTGCTAGCAACTATAATGACTCCTTTGCAGGGCAAAGGGGAAAAAAAGATATACGGAGATAGAGACATGAGGAGTGATCCCCATTTCAAGTTCCTTTGAAAGGCTGACTTGTCCATCAAGCAAACATCTAGAGACGGTCCAGCAGAAAAAGCCTACACCAGATTTGCTCAGCTTGAAAGTCTCTGGAATCTCATAAATCTCAAATGGCTTGAGCAAGTCTAAGCGTTCTGGTTCTTTCTCAAGAATTGCTTTCCTATTATGCACTTAGACAGGAGTGGAGTTTCAGTTTCCAAGGAGCTGGTTAACTTCTGGAAAGGAGTTTAATAATATACCCATTAGTCCTTCAGGGCATCATATGTAGTCATGGGGTGAAGAAGAGACCAAAGAGAGAAGCAACCTGGAACTAAGGAGAAATTTCCTGACAGTGAGGACAATCAACTAGTGGAACAGCTTACCCCCAGAAATCGTGGGCGCTCCATCACTGGAGATTTTTAAGAAGAGACTGGACATCCACCTGTCTGAGATGATATAGGTTCTCCTGCTCAAGCAGGGGGCTGGACTAGAAGACCTCCAAGGTCTCTTCTAGTTCTATTCTATTCTATTCTATTCTATTCTATTCTATTCTATTCTATTCTATTCTATTCTATTCACTAGTATTTACTAAGGTCTCTGCATGTAGGGCAGTCAGCTGGCAGTACGGTTGGCCTTGTACACGGCCCCGGTTCTCACCAGAGGAGGGGAAAAGATCTCCAAGTTTGAAGCTGTATTTCCTGGTATGACGGAAACATTCTATCTTGTGGAATCTATATATTACTAAAACTCTTGTGTCTGTTTGATTGTAATCTTCAGTTGGGCAAAACAGTGGCAACAATTTTTGAATCAATATACCTCAAGTGGGCTAAACTTACAAAATGCATCCAAAATCCAGAACCCATGATTCCCTATGGGATTGAAATTTGGCAAAGCTTTGGCTGTTTTAATGCTGCGGCTAGCCGTGGTCACATGATTATCATATCTATTGCTCCCTGCCAGTTTCCTACAAGGAAAGTCAATGGGGAAGCCAGATGAAGTCAGAGGTCACTCAGGCTTCCACTGCTTTTTTTTTTTGCCCACTCACGGTCATTTTGTTTCTTTGTTGAGATAAAGAAGCATCTCTGAAATGATGACCCATTGTTGGGTGACACTGATGAGTCAAGGGTTGTCTAGTACAGCTGTCCCCAACCTTTTGGGCCCCAGGGACCAGTTCCGTGGAGAGAGTTTTTTCCGCGGGCCAAAGGGGGCCTAGTTTTGTGTGCTGCCTGCATCTACAGCTGGGGCTTTGCTTGTTTGCACTGTCCAGTTTCTGGCATGCCACAGACTGATGCCGGTCCACGGAGGGGGTTGGGACCCTTGGTCTAGTACAGCGGTTCTCAACCTATGGGTCACGACCCCATTTGGGGTCGATCGACCATTTCACGGGGGTCGCCAAGCAAGGCTGTTCGCCATTTTTTCCCCCTTTTCCGGCGGGTGCCTTACCTCCCTTGGGCTGGGCCAGCTGGTGGTCGGCCTGCTCCGTCTCTGCCGCTTGCCAGCTACGCCTCGGCCGGCGCAGGGGGCGGAACCACACATGTGCGGCGCTCCCGGGCAGGGAAAGTCCTCGACTTACGATCGGTTGGGTAGTCCTCGACTTATGACCGGTTTAGTCCTCAACTTACGACCGGTTGGGGGTCGCAGCATTAAAAAGGTTGAGAACCACTGTCTAGTACAAAGATACAAAAATATGTACCTCTTTGTTTTTCTGCTGCCTTTTATTAATAGGTAAAGGAATCCTTTGAACTTGTGTTGTAAACATGTGATACTAACAAAATTGTTTCACCTGACACCTAGGTAAATAATATTACTTTATAAGTACACTCTCTCATGAGTGATCATTTGCACTCTAAAACAAAACAAACAGCACCGAGTGCTCAGAAGCAGTTATAGCAGTATGGGGAATTGGGACTATGTTTGGGACTATGGGTGATAGGAGCTTTAGCTGGGAGTTATAATCCTCCATGCCTCTGGAACAGCATGATGAAGAGCAGGGATGAGAACTTTAGAGGATAGCTATTCAATGCTCATTCTCTCCTTCTAAGTGCCGGCCACGTTACAATGCTCAAATGGCATTGTAAGAAGCAGTGCATGAAGAGAGGCAGTCAAGGGGAAAGAAAAAGTAAAGTTTCCATCAAGTGGAATTCAGCTTTTGGTTGAGAAGCTGGATGGATACATTCCTAACATTTTCTTTGCAATAATATGATAGAGACTTGCTTCTATCTTATTCCAATATTTTTTTAAAAAACAACAACAACAAATAATTAACTTTGAGTTTTCAATATTTCTTAGTTTTCTGATTTTCTGGAATTCTCTAATCCCCCAATGTTTTTGAAGTGTCCAGTTTAAATACTAATCAGTCAGTGGTGGGATTCAAATATGTGAACAACCAGTTGTCTGTGTGGATGCCACTTCCGGAAGTCCATTCTGGGCCTGGGCAACAAAAAATTAGCTACCGGTTCTGGTGTGAATTGGCTGAATCCCACCAAGGTAATCAGTGCAATGCTGCTTAATTTTACAAGATCAATAAACATTGGCTAGGAACACCCTCCCCCCCCTCTCTCTCTCACACACACACAGGGGGGGAATATAGATGCTACAGTTAGTTTATGGGGTGTGTCCATCTCTGTCTATAGTATTTCTCCTTAAATATTATTGTTACAATAGCTTGATGAAGTACAAAGTTGGTGAAGGGTGGTGAGCGATAGTGGTATCTCACATGGCTGAACTGGGGGGGGGACTAGAAGAATGATGAAAGCAGTGACACAGCATTTAATTGCAAACTTAATCCCTTTTGTATATGTATTGTGATGTTTCACACATGCACAAAAGAAGCAGAGGCTGAAGCATGACACTCTGATGCTGCTTTTGCCTTCTAACAAAAAAAAAAAGCCAGATCTTGTGGATGCCTATATAAGTGACCCAAAGTTACACATGACACAGCCCAACTTTCTGAGCCAGTAGACTCACTGGTAACACACATGAGTCTTTACTGTGGTGACCACTGTAAAATTGGCTGGTGCTTTCTTCCCCACTTTCTCATTTTCTTTCAAAACTGAAGCAAAGAGAGAAAATGAACTATAATTAGGCAATTGAAATGTGTGTTCCCATAAACTGGAATACAAACAATTTGACCTACTGCCTAATCTACTTCTTTCTCCTCATACCAGAGAGTGATACATTTTCACAGGGTCTTTCTGAGACTTCAACTCAATCTTGAGATAGAAAAACTTGTGTTAAACCCATGGTCAAGAGTTTCCACATTATCAGTGACTCTGGGTTTAACCCTAAACCTGATAGGTCTCCTTGGGATTAAATTTAATCTGCCCTGGCATTATTTGATTTCGCCAAATGATTCATTTTTAGGGTTACCATGATTATACCCTCCCAACTCAGCTAAAAGTATCATGATTGTTAAATGAGGATTTAGACCTCAGTCACCATATCTAGGCCCAACACCAGTGGTGGGATTCAGCCAGTTCACACCCCTTTGGCAGAACCAGTAGCTAATTTTTTTGTTGCCCAGGCCCAGAATGGACTTCCGGAAGCGGCATTCACACAGAGAACTGGTTGTTCACATATTTGAATCCCACCACTGCCCACCACTCTTATCTATTGAAGAGCCATGGTGGCACAGTGGTTAGAATGCAGTACCACAGGCTAATTCTGCCAACTGCTAGCAGTTTGATCCTGACCGGCTCAAGGTTGACTTAGCCTTCCATCCTTTCAAGGTCAGTAAAATGAGGACCCAGATTGTTGGGGACAATATGCTGACTCTGTAAACCATTTAGAGAGGGCTTCAAAGCACTGTGAAGTGATATATAAGTCTAAATGCTATAGCTATTGCTATTACAAAGTGCTGGCACTCCAATTTGAAGGTCAGAAAAGTTACATTAGCAAAGAGTATAGTACTGTGAGTTCTAACAAAAATATGAAGCCTTTGAAAAAATATTTTTTCCACAAAATATATTTATGTTTTCAGACTGGAAAGTTAAAATAAGCATTATTTGGGGGAATACCTTATATTAATAAGCATTTCTGGTCACTTTTTAGTGAAGAGTCTAAGCAGGCTATAAAAAAAAGATGGTGGGTGGGTGAAGGAAAAAAAAGCTTCAGGGTTTACTTTAAACAGTCCAGACACAAGATAAAATCATTTCTCATTTTACAAAGAGAACAGCTGAAATCATTTTCCACTTCACAGGTAACAAAGATCTGGTCCAGGTGGCCTACTTCGTTGTTCTAAAATACTCCACACAAAGTATTGAACAATTTCAAAGGCAGTGCTAGCATGCAATTACCCTGCAATCCAAAAAGATAAAGTCAGATGTTGAACTAAATAAATTCAATTCTAGGACAGCTAAGATATGAAATACCTGGTAATTTTCCACAGTATGTTAACTATTGATTACAGCTGAAATTGTCTTGTTCTTTAGGAAAAATTAACTGGCAAAGGATACAACTTTTGATATTCTGAAATTCAGTATTCTGCTTCTGTTTGGCATGATATCTAGTAATCAATGAAAGGGATTGTGGGACACACATTCTGCTAGTTGAAATCGCTAAAAAAAATCAAATAATAAGCCAGTTTCACCCTTTCCATCATAAAAGTAAAACCGCCTTTATGTCAAGCTTTACTTCTGGTGACACCATAGACATGTTCAAGCTATTTTCTGTTTTCACTGTGTAGAAGTGATTTGCCACTATCTTATTCCAAGATAAATATTCATTTCCCAAACTAGTCTTCTGCTCTGGGATTTATTGATAGTCTCTCGATTAGCCTAGTCCTGGTTAGCTTCTAAACTCAGTTAATGTCATCCAGACTAACATGAATACAGTGAATAGATATTTCCAACCCTCTGTGCAAATGACTGGAAACCTGTGTAGAATTTAGAAAGAGTGTTACAAACCAATACCTTGCAACAATTTCCCAATTTCCATGGTAAAAAAAAAAAGGTTCTATATTTTTAACAATTGCCAATGGAGGTTTTCTCCTTTTGGTGCTGCATCCTGGGTAATGAATATTTATGCATTCAGTCAGCCTCCGAATGAGTTAACAATATGCATAGCTTCCATTGTCTTCAAGGAAAAAAATCATTAAATTGTCAGTATGTATGATGAACCACTGGATGAAAAATAAATATCATCAATAGCGACAGCATACTGGTTTTTATGCCTAAGATGTACCTTCTCCAAGTGCCTCATAAAGAATAAATAAGCCACTGTTTTCTCCTTGCAATTGTCTGAAAAGACAATGTTGAAATCTTTCAGATTCTGGGTGTTTTCAAAACAATGATAAAATGTATATGTATTATGTTTTACGATAATGTTGCCACATAATTAAATATCCCACCAATAACTGCAATTGCTTTCAGCACAACTGGTCCTCTGGGCCTAAAGAAATGAAGGTTTTGAGACCATTAAGCGAGGTTAATGGAACCATTTCAGCAAGGTCAGGAACTGAAGAAAGAAATAACTTCCAGAGATGAAGCCCAATATGAGCTTGTGTGAAACCAATATGTGTTATGCCCAAACAAATAAATAAGTATTATGGCTTAACACAATGTTAAAAAACACCAACATGGTGTAATGCAGGGATGTCAAACTGCTGGCCCGCAGGCTGGATGCGTCATGCCGAAGCCGTGCCCACCCCATTGCCAGCAACAGTCCCAATACGTCGCGCGACATCACGTGATGTTGTGAGTTTGACATGTCTGGTGTAATGATTAAAGTGCTAGAGAACCAGAGGAAATACCTGGATTCTAGCCCTTCCTTAAGGCAGAGAAGCCAACATGGGTGACCTTGGGCAAATCACTTCCTCTTAACTATGACCGTGTCAGACTCTGTGCAAGACAGATATAAAACAAACCCACATTCCATCATATATTGATGGCCTGACTGTCAGAACCAGGCCAGCACAGTGCCAAGCAAGCAAACCTTACAACTAAGCAGAACCAATACTTAGAACAACAATGAGGGCTTTTTAAAACAATGCCAGTGCTACAATAGATGGAACTGTTTGCAGCGTCCCACATGACCATGATTTTCAACATGTTTGGATGGTTTCTGGAGTTTATTTCCAGTTTCCAGCAAGAAATGGTCATTGGGTAAAATGAATTTGCTTAGTGACCACAGAGTTCACTTAACGCAGGGGTCTTCAAACTTGGCCCTTTCATGACTTATGGACTTCAACTCCCAGAATTCCTCAGCCAGCGTGCCTGGCTGAGGAATTCTGGGAGTTGAAGTCCACAAGTCATAAAAGGGCCAAGTTTGAAGACCCCTGGCTTAACAACTACAGTGTTTACTTAATGACCTTTGCACAAAATGTTGGATCCAGTTATGTGGTGACCCACTTAATGACTGCAGCAACTTACAACCATAACTCCAGGCTCAATTACAGTCATAATTCAAGGACTACCTGTACACACATACATGCATGCATAAATATCATTCAACAAACTTCCTTCTTTTTCTAGCTGAACCAACAGGTAAAAGATGGGCACTGAAGGCTTCAGGAAATACTGTCTCAAAGACATAAATATTGTTGTGGCTCTACAAAGGCTAACAGGGACTATGAGAAAACTTTTACATATTTTAAGTTTGTAAGTAAATATGTTGGGGAGGGGGGGAATTGTGCCAGATTGTTGTGATGGATGTATATTTTCTTTGTTTGGGTTTTTTTTTTTTTTTGCAAAACAACTCGGAGTCTTCTGAAGACTGCAAACAAAGCATAAATATTCAGCAAGTTCAGTGAAAAGCAGTGGAAACTGAACACTCACATCACAATGTGAGACAACATATTGTCTGCTGATGTTCCCCAACAATGGAGGTTGCCAATTAAATAAGACATGATACAGTGTGTCGGGAACTGGTGAATAACACTCCGAGTGACACCCAAATAAAAGGATGCTGATGCATTCTGACATTGTCATACATTTTTATATCCTCTCTAAAAATAAGGCTAGGGAAAAGCGGTAGACAAATATGGACTTTAAAAGCAATTGATTTTCATTAGGTTCTTCAACATACTTCCCCCCCAATATTAATTTTTAATATTTTCCAGTGAAACGCATATTTGCTCATACTATTAGGTTGATGCAAGTTACAGATTAAAGGTATTCTAATGCACAATTTACATCGGCAAACTTTGCCCAGAATGCCCTTCCAAACCAGATGGGTCTGGAAGTCATTTCATGAAAAGTTGGGACATTTGAGATGGGGAAAAAAATATGCTAGATGACTCCCCCAAACTCTGAAAATGCAAAACACAGGACAAACATTTTAGGTCACTCCCAGTCTAAATGGCTGGGGCTACTACATTAAAGACGTTGAGGACCCACACCTCTTGTATCTAAAGTGTTCCGGTTTGAAGAAGGCATTTAACTATAGCTTCCCAAAGTACGAAGGCAAGTTATGTCAGTTACCAACTGCCACCTAGCACCAAGTCTGAGAAATACAAAGCAAGGGATCATTAAAATTGCAGCAAAGGAAGGTAAAAGAAGCAGCAGATCTACGCTGCAGCCCAAAAGTCCCACATACACTCATTGTTGTTGATCCCTGACTCTTTGCTTTAGAAATCTGCATAATTTTATGAAAGTAAGATCACGCTGCTCTGATTGATCTATGAAAATAATCCAGGAAAAATAAAATGGTAAGTCCTCCAATTTAGATGACATTCCATCCATGCCCATCTATAGATAGTCCTTTCCAAATAATAATGCACAACACATGGCTTTTTTTTTCTTCCTCTCCGATGCTGCACCAATTTAAACCAATTTAGACCATTATTCGCGTGCAAAGAAAATTAATCCAAACAGTTCACATTACTGCAGGATACAAACTGGCCCTGCTAACATCATAAAGGTATTTTCACCCAGTAGTGCACAAGAAGGGTGTTCCAATTAACAGAGAGATGGAGGGCACACAATCAGTAGTACTTCATCTGCTGACACTTCCCTGACCCCATCAGGCTTTTAAGGTGTCAATCATCAAAGTAGCACCAGAACAGATCCTATACAATCTTCACTCTCCGAAGCAAATTGGATGCAAGCTCACCTTTACTCAACTATGCTTGCAATCCTCCTGTTATCTATTTGCACCATTACTAAGTGCATTAAAGAGGAGAAAAGTCTGCACCTCCTGGCAAATGGCCAATTGCTTTAATGGGCAAGAATTTCCCTTCAGAATTTCAACCATATGCTTCTATTGTGGCAGCAGGTGTGTTCTGTATATCTGTGTAACTATCATTTAAAGAGAATTTTAAATGAATTTTTCTTTTTCTTTTTTAAATGGGAGATGTCTATTGTAATTATGATGCTGGTAATTATGATTCTAAAAAATCTCACAAAACAAAACATTCCATGGTTTTTCATTACATTTGAGAGTCAAATGCCCCCTAAAATCTTTGACATCGCCTTGGGTAAATGAAATTTACCCAAGGCAATGTCAAAGATCTAGGAAATTTTCAGCCGAACTCTCACTTGCATTGATTTCCGCTCCTCCAAGCCTCAAGCCAGGATGAAACCAACACGTACTTTGTGTGAAAAATAGGTATTAATTTATGACATCATTCTCTCTTTTTAAAATAGGGGCACACTGCCTTTTATCAGAGTTTGATCTTTGAATGGCTTGCTAGAAGGCAAGCCTATAAAGTGAGCAGGATCAGGAGAAATTACATTAATTAAATGTGGATAATATGATTATTTCTTGGGGATTTAATAAATCTCCCTTTCTGTCACATTAATAAATACAATTTGGCATCAACTTTTGACCGATGGCTGTGGGAGGAATAAAGGTGATACTAAGGCCATAGGCTGAGCACTCCAAGTAAAATAATTATAAGTTCTTTGTAGAACAGTAACATTTGGATTAAATAAGATTGTATGGGCTTAACAATAACTTAAGGCCACCCAGAATCTAACCTTGTGTTTCCCAGAACAGCCAAACTGATGCTTTGAGAAATCCATAAATAGGTCATAAAGAGACCAGCTTCCTCCCACTGGTAGCATTTATTGGCAGAGTAAACATCAAGCTGAATGCCCATAGGTAGCCATTTACTCCATGATATGTCTAATCATTGAAGAAAGCAATTATGTTGGGAAGAGTTAGCTGTAAAAGAAAACCAGGCCACCAAAGAACACAATGGCTGGACACCATCAAAACTGACACCAGCCAGAGCATAGAAAAACTCCAAAGAAGCAGTGCAAGATCAGAAGATGTGGAGAGACCTGGCCCATAGAATTGTCAAGAATTGGACACAACTGAATGGATAACACCATCATCATCATCATAATCAAATCCTCTTTTAAAGCCATCAGCCTTGCCATCACACCTCCTTTCCAGTGGACTTGATGTGTTCACAAGGTTTATACTGTATGGAACGAAACTGTGGTTGAATCTGGATGTTCTGCTTCGGATACCACAGAGCCTCCTCCCAGAAGATAACATGATGAGGTAACGCGGTAACATGAGAAGGTAACGTGGATGAGGTTCAGCTAGTGCTGTGTATGAAAAACTTTCCTTTACATATCCTTCTGTTCCTCATTCCATTTGATGAAATGGAATTTGCTTTCAAAATGCATTTCAGAAGGAAAGAGAATTTTGCAGAAATGTTCAAGAGTGAAGTGCAGCAATTTTACATTTATTTTGTTTCAAAACAGTTTGTGTGAATGTCACTGAAAGATAGCTTCTGCCTTTTGTGAACAACTGTCAACAGTAAAGGAACCAGCAATCAAGAAAATACGTAGCAACCGGCATTTAGCAGAGAAGAAGTGAAGGTCTGATAAATGATATTTAGATGATGTGACATGTCTACATCTACAAGGATTAGACTTGTGCATGTAGTGGTCTTCCCTGTGGCACTCCAAAGAGTTGAAGAACCAGGACAGAAAGAATAGAGACATTTTTGAACTTTGGTGGTACTGCAGAATAAGACTTCTGATAATACTTGGATAGCCAAGAAAATACATAAATGGATCACAAAACAAGTCAATTCAGAACTCTCATTAAAGACACAAATGGCCAGGCTCAAATAATCTTATTTTTGGACACACTAAGTGAAGAGTGTGAGAATTCCATAACACTGGAAAAGGTAGAAGGAAAGAGAAGAGGATGATAAGCAACAAGGTGGATGGATTTAATTACAGCACCGATGACTACAATGCTGAAAGACATGAAAAGTCAGATTGTAGGCACGTCATCTTGGAGGTCTATCTTGATGGTCATTCTTGGTGGTCGTTAAGAGCTGATATTGACTTGTTGGCCATAATCAATCATTCAACCATTGTGAATATTCCATTTTTTTCTTGTATATTAATCTTTACTTCCTCCTTTGCTTCCAATATTTCAATCAAATCCCAAGAGAAGATTTCATAAAATGATACCAATTGGCTTTTTTTATGATTGGGAAGTCCGGGCAACCAGAGAGGCCTCGGATAAGAAAACAATACAAAACTTGTAACATTACACCGTATATTTCTGCCATTCACCAGTTGGCAACATAGGCCTGGATGTTTCCCAAGCTCACCTGATTTTAAATGAAGTAATTACTAGTACTCACTGCAATAACTGATGATCTCTCACTCAGCATGTGATCAGTAAAAACAGCATTTCTTATGCTGGGAGGGAGATCAAGGAGCCCACCTGTTCAAAGAACAAATGGGATATTAGCAAAACATTTCAAAGAGGCATTTTGCGGAGCATGTTTGAGCAAACAAATAGCCCCTTTCCCACCTGCTGAGTTAAAGTGCCCGCCATCCATCCTTACATTGAGAAGAAGAAAAAAAAACTATACTATTCCTGTTGCTGATCCCTATCTTGCCTCTCTCTGCCTCTGTTCTAGTTTGTCACAGATAGGTGCTGCTTTGATCATGCACCTGCAGTGAATATTAAGCATAGTGGGTTTTTCAACTTCTGGTTTTACTGCCCCAGCCCCTTCTGAATGTCATCAGTTGGTGGGGAAACATCCGTGTGAAAGG
>NW_015386170.1:157700-160345 GCF_001527695.2 Protobothrops mucrosquamatus | reverse complement strand
AAAAAAAAACTATACTATTCCTGTTGCTGATCCCTATCTTGCCTCTCTCTGCCTCT
Source organism: Protobothrops mucrosquamatus (assembly GCF_001527695.2). Taxonomy (NCBI): domain Eukaryota; kingdom Metazoa; phylum Chordata; class Lepidosauria; order Squamata; family Viperidae; genus Protobothrops; species Protobothrops mucrosquamatus. The sequence continues at coordinate 160,289 of NW_015386170.1, read as the reverse complement.
GTTCTAGTTTGTCACAGATAGGTGCTGCTTTGATCATGCACCTGCAGTGAATATTAAGCATAGTGGGTTTTTCAACTTCTGGTTTTACTGCCCCAGCCCCTTCTGAATGTCATCAGTTGGTGGGGAAACATCCGTGTGAAAGGATAAACACAATCCACCATCCAGCTTGTGATTCAGGAGCAGAGCAAATAAAGGCCAATGATGAGAAGCAATCAAGATCACAAAGAACACTGATCACTCAAGTACACAACACAGTTCCTTAAAAGTGTAAAGCACCCTCATACAGGTGTGCCTTTGCTGTAAAGGTGAGAAAGTTGTTGTTTTTTTAGCATGAAAATGACAGCACAAGTTTTGGGCTACACGCACTGGGCTTCCTTCCTTCATTCTTCACTGTGGTTCAGAGCAATAATATAAGCTTCCTCTTTGTATCATAGCCTGTATTATAATATTATATTCCGGTCTTCCCATCTTCCCCTCTCTGGAAGAGAGAGTGAGAAAGAGCAGGATAACAGTCCTAGAACTCCTGCACCCATCACAATTCTGATTTATCACAAGCACTAAAAAGTTATAATGCTTTTATAGAATTGCAAAATCTTACTGCTATTTTTATTCCCTTTTTTAATCCCCTGCATAATGGAAAACACAGTAATGATTTAACGATTCCAAATCCTGTTCCTCCTCTTTTGTAAGAAATTCATCCATAGTATAAATCATGCACATAGTCCGCAACTTACAACAGTAATCGAGCCCGCACATTAGAGTTGTAAGTCGTGATGGTCATAAAGTAGATCATGTGACTGACCTGATTTAACAACTTTTTTTTTTTGTGGTGGCTGTTAAGTCAGGGGTGTCAAACTGCCAGCCCACAGGCCGGTTTCATCATACCAAAGCTGCACCCACCCCATTGCCGGCAATGCAAAGAGTCGCAATATGTCGTGACACATCATGTGACATGGCAAGTTTGACACCCGTGAGTTAAGTGAATCACCACAGGGATCATTAAGAAACCCGTTTTCTATGGGGAATTTTTGCTGAAGAAATGGAAGGAAATGCTAGTTTCCAGCAAAAACGTCATAAAATGTGGTGACATGATCATGGGACATTGCAAAAAGTTGTAAATGCGAGCCAAATGCCCAGTGTTTGAAATGCAGTCCATGTGTGACAGCTATGCGAACTTTGTACCCTGGTTGTAAGTACCTGGGGGGGGGAGTCTGTCATATCTACAATTGTGAGTCAAGTGTATAGTACTGATATATTGTATCGGTACAATATCTGTACATACAGTGACAAAATATATCAGAATATAACAGGTGAAGGATTTATTCTGAAATTTGTAAACTTTTTATTCTTCATAGTTGTTGCTCTTGTTGTTCAGCTGCTAAGTCATGTCCAACTCTCTACTACCCCATGGACCACAGCATAGCAGCCCCCCCCATCCTCCACTGTCTCCCAAAGTCTGCCTAAATTCATGTTCATTGCCTACTATCTAAGCATCTCATCCTCTGCTATCTTCTACTCCTTTTAGAATAGAACAGAATAACAGAGTTGGAAGGGACCTTGGAGGTCTTCTAGTCCAACCTCCTGCTCAGGCAGGAAACCCTATACCATTTCAGACAAATGGCTGTCCAATCTCTTCTTAAACACTTCCAGTGTTGTAGCATTCACAACTTCTGGAGGCAAGTTGTTCTACTGATTAATTATTCTAACTGTAGGAAATTTCTTCTTAGTTCTAGGTTGCTTCTCTCCATGCCTTCAGTCTTTCCCAACCTCTGGGTCTTTTCACATGAGACCTCATTTGGTGGCCAAAGTATTTGAGCTTCAGCTTCAGTATCTGTCCATCTAAAGAACAGTCAGGGTTGATTTCCTTTAATTTAGTAAAATTTCCTTTAGGATTGATTGATTTGATCTCCTTGAAGGCAAGGAGATCAAATCAATTGGTGTTGGAGAAGACTCTTCTCTCCAACACCAGAAATCCTCATAGTACAAATTATTAAAAATGAAAACAACTATCACGAACTGCATATTGTAAACAGCCTATACGCTATCCAAATAAACTGTCTTTATCTCTGTTAATTACTTAGGCACATAAAAGGTATAGCACTCTACTGAATAATTTCATAAAAGATATTCTCTCTAATTGACTTCCCTGATCTTGACACCTCCAGATGTGATGGATGAGTGCCAAATCCTAAAATTTGTTCTAAACATCCAGGATGGCATTCAGTTAAGAAAGGCGATTATGTAGACACTGACTAAAATGGTATTGCAACAACAAATGCTATTTATTTGGTTACTGAATTAAAAGTTTGTTCTGTGATAGTTTCCATTTCTATTTCATCAGCGACCACTACACTGAAGAAAAATAGTCCTGTTGGGGGAAAAAAAACCTAATCATAATTTTCATAAGTAAAATTGGGAACAGATGATTCAAAGTCAATAATGGGAAAACAGGTTAGGGATAATGCTAATGAACTGACATTATCAAAGTAAAATGCCACCTCTGAAGTTAGTTATTCCACATTTAGGCCATCGTGTAAATTATAACAGCAGCAATTATTGTGGCCAGTTATGTAAATTGGACAACAGGCT